>NC_068358.1:71159355-71459355 GCF_020536995.1 Dreissena polymorpha | reverse complement strand
TACACATCTGATATACTGACCAAATTAAATAACTCAAGATTCACACCAGATACGACACAGTTTCAAAACTCAACATTTTGTCTGCATGGCACGCCAATTTAGTCCAAAAAATTTGATTTAACCAGTGAATTCTGAGCTATATTTCTTAAAGCAGAATGCACATTATGTCTAAAAAGTGTTTTTCGGCTAATTTCTGTTATGAACTATCTTCACACAAAGCATCTGGTAAACCTTAAGATATCAATAGCAGAATGCAAATAATGAGTATAATGTTCTGTATTGTAGAAGAAATACATGTAGTAAAATAATATGATAGTATGAAACATGGTGTTTGTATTTTATAGCTGTAGCACTGTTCCCAACTTGAACATCATCTTCTGTGTACATACCTGAGGCAGAGCCAGCTTGCCCATCTGACATCTGCTGTTGACAACCGAGTCAGAGCCAGCTTGCACGTCATCTGTTGTGGACATCGGTGTTAGAGCCAGCTTGCACGTCCTCTATTGTGGACATCGATGTTAGTGCTAGCTTGCACGTCATCTGTTGTGAACATCCGTGTAAGAGCCAGCTTGCACGTCATCTCTTTTTGACATCAGTATTAGAGCCAGCTTGTACATCCTCTGTTGTGGACATCCGTGTAAGTGCTAGCTTGCACGTAATCTGTTGTGGACATCTGTGTTAGAGCCAGCTTGCACGTCATATGTTTAGGACATCAGTCAGAGATAGCTTGCATGTTATTTACTTGTGGACATTAGTCAGAGCCAGCAAGGACATTCTCTGTTGTGGATATCTGTCTTAGAGCTTGCACGTCATCGGTTGTTCACATCCTTTTAATAACCAGCTTGCACATCAACTGATGTGGAAATCTGAGTCAGAGCCAGCTTGCACATCATCGGTTGTGGACATCTCTTTATGATTCTACTCTTTGCTTAGATTGACACTGTGACTTTAGTGTAATACGTTACAACCTTAAGCTATTCCTATTGTTGAATAAAAATATTGTGTCATTAAAATATATTTTGTTGGATAATTTGTATGTTGAGTTGTATTGTTTGGTCATTGCAAAGTATCAAGTTATTTTAAGACAAGAAAAAGCTCATCTTTCATCATGTATTTATATTAAAATTCTTGAATGTTAGTGAAGGTACAGTTCATATAATTAAAAGCAATTGTAATATGATTGCTTGTGTTTTATTGCACAGTGAATGCCATCTTGTCTTTATGCTGACATATAGAACGGAGAAATAGTAAACTGTCGTTTTTATATGCAATGGGAGTGTATATCAAGACTTGTGTGTTCAGATGAAAAAATTGCCATAATTTTTCTCTTTATATTTTATTCCTGCTAAATGGTTGATGCAATAAAGTTAAGTCTTTAATGACTTGTGTTTCTTGTAATATTATTTGTAAGCAAATTTGACTGTAGTATTAGATGCATGCTGTACAAGATACTGTAGATCAACAATATATTCTTTGAGTATGAATAGATAATTCAAGGTGCACAGCCATTAATTTTGCCCTCCACCATCTCCGACTTTGGTTAGACAGTTGCAAGTTACTTGCATTAGTATGAAGTCTTAAAAATTAGTATAATTGCTGTTGTGTTATTATTAACCTTTTCCTGCTTTGAGGAAATTTTAAAATTTCTACATGCAAACATCATAAAACCAGAACAGCCTGCAAGTAACTCACAATCTGTTCAGGTCTTATGCTGTTTGCTGCTCATTAGTATCCATGGGTTGGAAACAAAGCCTTTAAAACTTTAATATAGTAAGAAAGGTGTTAAATTAAATTTACTCTCTAATGTGTCTTAGTGCGTTTTTGAGTGGTACAGGGTTAAATGTCTCATTTTGTTTTTGATTATCTTTGGTTTATTGAACATATATGAGCCTTGCTCTGTGAAAAAGGGGTTTAATGCATGTGCGTTAAGTATCGTCCCTGATTAGCCTGTGCGGTCTGCCCAGGCTAATCTGGAGTGCTCATGCATTAAACCACTTTTTCACAGAGCGAGGCTCATATGTATTAGACAGCGCATTAAAATAATACCATTTAAATCTGAATCTTTTATTTAGTTGCAATACCTTAAAGCTTACTATGTTTGAAGTTTTAGTGAAAACACAAACTTTTAATCAAAGAAGCATATAATGTGTATTACTCATTAAATCAACTTCCACTTTATTCCATACACGTGTTCAACTCTGTGATATTATGTTCTGTCAAAGCTTTCTATTGCAAATTCATTAAACATAAATTGGTAACCTTGGGTATCCAAAAGGAATCCAAATTTTACTAGCCATAGACTTTCCAAAATGCAATTGTTTCTGAGAAGTATTTTTCTCTAGAAGGTGGCAAAACTCCTAAGCAATTCCTTTTTGGGCTAATGGTAGGGCTAATGCGTGTAACACCCATTGACAAATTATTAAATATACATTGAAAGGTCATTGTTCACAAAACGGATCATGATATAACATGATGCAGCATTTTGTACTATATCAAATTAAATGTTGCTGAAAACAGTAGAATATTCAAATTATGGACATTTTATTCTGTTTATAATGCTATCTTTCTAACATTACAAATCAATAAAGCATGCTTAACAATAGCAGAACTCTTTTGACTTTTAATTATCTTTTCCAGTCTTTAAATCTTTACAAAATTCATTGTCCCACTAACACCATCCTATAAAACAGGTTATGGCTTCCAATTGTTCATCAACTATAAAGCATGAACAAAGGCACAAATATCGCAGTATCTTTTGCAAATGATACAAATGTCCATGGCCTCGATACGGAACAAAAAGCAAGATTTCTTGTCGGGCGGTAAGCTGAATCCACGAGAACATTCGAAAAATTGTCCATTTAATGCGCCACCGGGCCGTTCCTATTTAAATGGGCATCATGCATAGAACTTGGCCATCCAGGGCATATGTCCAAACATTTCAAGTTACTGTCACAGACTGCTTGAAGAACTAAACTGCTGATAAACAAGGACCTATGCTCAGATGTTGAAGCAGGACATGCACTGTGGGTTCCATCAACAGTCAAATCATTTTACATCATTCATGAAATCCATAGGCAATGATCTTCAGCTCATGACGAGATTCTGGAAATCTGATGTACTGCTCCATCTTTGCTGACAAGACTCTACATGTTGAAATGACTGTGTAATGTTGAGTCCCTGAAATACAAAAGTAAAATTCATGCTAGAGTTTAGCCATATTAATTATGCTTGATTGCATTGAAAGCTTTAGGCTTATTAAGACATTCTAGAGTCCGTTTTCTGGGAATAATCAGTACTTTGTATATATGAAGATAAAGAGACCGCTAATAAACAGGGTTGAACCCGTGACCTTGACCTTTGACCTAGTGACCTGAAAATCAATAGGGGTCATCTGCCAGCCCTTATCAATCTACCTACAAAGTTTCATGATCCTAGGCCTAAGCGTTCTTGAGTAATCATCCGGAAACAATTTTACTATTTCGGGTCACCTTGACCTTTGACCTAGTGACCTCAAAATCAATAGGGGTCATCTGCGAGTCATGATCAATGTACCTATGAAGTTTCATGATCCTAGCCCCAAGCGTTCTTGAGTTATCATCCGGAAACCACCTGGTGGACGGACCGACCGACAGACAGACCGACATGTGCAAAGCAATTTACCCCCTCTTCTTCGAAGGGGGGCATAATAAATGAAGTATACATTTACAATTCAAATTTCTTTTAAAAGAATGTGTAGGTAACTCAATTCCCTATATATTACTTTATTGTTATAAAATAAATTTCTTAATATTTAAACAGACATTTAACAAAAATTAACTTGATTCATCAAATTAATCATAATCGAATAATAGACCAGTTTCACAATATGAACACCGATTATATAGGCGATACTATTTTAGGCCACGACTTTTATATTTCTTGGTTTACAAAACCGCCGACCCTAATTTTTGGAAAATGGGAAAAAAAATAAAATCGGAAAATCGTCTTTTTTTTTAATATTTTATTCCCGACCGCACTGCAAAACGAGCGAAACGAGAAAAAAAATCGATCTGGTTTGAGTACGGTTGCGAATAAAATCAAGTACGTACAATCACCGATTGGTTCACATATATTGCAGAGATCGGGATATTTTTCAATGTGACACATTATGTACCAGTCCTTTTATGGGCACTTCTCAAAATTTATTTCGGGTAAAAATTACAGACAATAAGAAAATCAGCGTCAGTAAAATGTCGACCCCATCAAAATGTATTTCCGAGTCTGTGACGCAACTATATTGTTTAACATGTTAATTATATTAAACAAACCCGATATTATAGTAGATAAAAAGTATTTGATAATTAGTATAAATAATCCAATAAAACACTGCCATTATTTACGATATATGTGTTTAGGAATTTTGTTTCAATGCTTAGGGCCGAGTAATTTCGGCAAATCGGAACTCAACTTGCGTAAAACACTTGCTCAATTAACAGTTAAACTCCGCCTCCGTTCTCTGCAAAAGATTCGAAGGCGGAGCTATGCACGTGCTTTTATTAAATTGGAGGATTGCAATTGAGAAACAAACACACGATTGGTTCGGCATGTTGATTGCTAGACAAAGGAAGCCAATTTTTTCGGCGCGAAATTTGTCGCTTTATTGCTTCCGACAGAAAGCGGCTTTCCTTTGATGACGTCAAACTGTCAATTCACACAGGCTGCACATTTTCGGAAGACTTTAACTGACTCCTTGTTTACAATTCCAGTAAACAAAAACACTTGCTAACATTAAACTTTGGATTAAATTATCAAAATAAAGCAAAAGCGAAGTTGACAAATATGATTAAATTAATTCGCGTCAGTTCAAATAAGACGTTTTGCTTTGTAAATCAACGAGTTTTCATGACAACAACAACTTTGACAAACATTACCGCGACGACGCATGGATCGATCTACCTCGATTTTTTTTCATGCACGATCTCATAAGTCGAGTAAGAGCAAACACATACCAGGTAATTTGTGTATGAGTAGTTTATCTTATATAAGATTTATGCAACGGGCATCGCATTGCGTAATGGTGCGCATCGAATTATGGAAATGAAGCGCAGTTTTTCGTTTTAATGGGAGAAGAACGCATGTCATGTAACGGAGTGTTTAAAATTGCCTGATGTTACAAAAGGTGCTTTTAGGACTCATTTCATTTGAAGATATAGATGTGTATTATTGCATAATTTGATTTTTTGTCTCTGTGTTAAGGTTATAAAAGATATGTTGTCTTTGTTCTGATGTTATTAGTATTAACTTTTTTTTCCAATGATGTTTTTTTTTTTTTTTTTTTTTCGACCGCCCGATGGACCATTTTCAAAATAATTTTTGTAAACCAATAAAAAAAAAAGTCGTGGCCTTATCTAAAGAATAATAACCGTAAACATGACAATCCATATTGTGTCAAATAATAACGAACAAAACGATATTTAATGGCTAGATCCGCTTTTATACTGTGCCTAGAAAAAAGTCAGCCCTTTCTCCGAATTACAGTTGTAAATATATACACACAAATCATACCATATTGGCGAAAGAGCTCTGGACTACTATGACTCCGATGAGTGCGGTTCTTATCGAGGTCCGGTCACATTGTATAGGGATTGGACGCACAGTGTATCGACGGCCGTTTTACGCAATTCCTCTGATTCAAGAAGGGTAGTTGTCAATTAATTTAACCAGCTTATCCAATAAAGACGTGAGTAGGTTAACCGATGATATTAACAAACGAATAGAATTTGAAGAAAAAAATTAGTGTTTTGTATAGTAAGCAAATTCTTATAACATTATATTAATAATATGGTGCAATAAGGTTTCAGAATTGATCTCTATAATGAGAGAGATAATTAGCCGCGTCATGCCAAAATTGGCCTTCTACCATATGCGGCAAGAGTATCTCCAAACCAGTCTAGACAATCGCTCAGTCTGGTTAGGATCTACCATGTCAGCCATAAAGAAAGGCAAGGGTTCGTGGTCTCATTAGCGGGCAGGATAGCTCTTGACCCGATTGCGCGGATGCCAGGGATATTCCTGAGCTACGCTGGGCAAATATGTCGTAAGACCCATTCTCGCATGAAGCGTCTCGTATGTCTCATGCTGTAATACAAGAAGACACAGTGACGCAGTTCATGTCTAATTCATGACTCAGCAGATATATTTCATGCACATACATGACAGTAGACGTTTTTAAGATTATTTAAGCTTTTAATATGAACATACTTTGATTGACAAGGGTTTTCCGTCGTCCTGTATGACATTTTATGGCATTTGACTTCAGTTTTTAAGCGATGAAGTTGGATTACGCTTTTGTCTGCCTCGAATGAAGCGTGTCCCAAATATGTATGCGATAAATATTAAGTAAATAACCACGTATTGAAAATGATCCTATGACAATCTTGTATTTGTGAAATACTGCAATAAAAAGAAAGTTGTTCGCCGCGTTCAATAAAATCTGTACGCTCCATTGAAGCATGTTACATAAATCTAACATCCACCCCGACGAAAAAAAGCTTTTTAGAAAACCAAATATGTCAGTTATTAATATCACCATCGCGTACAAGGTACAGCATGCATTACCGGCGGGCCGTGAACTGCCCTGTTGAAGCCAAGATCTGATAAATTCGCTCATTTGAATAATTAAGATCAAAGATGGCCGACCAGTGACGTTGTCAATACTATATTTTGCTCGCTGTCATGGTTTATTGTGCGTATATACATGAAAAACGGGGGCGAATATTGCTGGTTGGATATAATTTTCATACGAGAAAACGAATGGTTCTTTTCGCACGAAACTGGAAAACTTTTGTGACGTTAAAATTAACGTTCAAATGGAATATGTGACGAATGACGCCGCTGTGTCTTCGTTTACGGGCTTTAGTGAGAGCTTGAGCGGATACTAAGAGTAGAGTAAGAATTTACTCAGACCGGATGCTGGGGACAGGAAAGGGCGGCTACCGATGATTATAACGACGCATGGACCGCAGATTTTCGAATTTAGTCGAAGCGTTGAATTTTGTGGTCCTTATTATTCGGCTTCTCTTCTGTCTCCCCTCTTGTTTTACCAAAAACTATACGCGGATGTCAGTTACAATCAGGTATGACACATGTGTATATATTTTCTTAGTTGATGAACAAGTTATCTGGTACTTCTCTCTGATAAAATGGTTACCTATACTAAGTATTTGGTTCGTTTTTATGAATTTATATTTGGTTGATATAAAGCAATACGAAAATTGTACGTCTCTGTTTATAAATAGATGTTCATGTTGCATGGTCAAAATAATTAGGCAATGTTAGAATATATTAGAATATAATTGTTAAAATTAGTAGAATTTTATTTTTAAGTGGATGTTGGGCAAGCATTATAAATAAAGAAAAAAAAATACAGAAAAATCTAAATAAAGTGAGTAGGACATTTTTTGTATTTGGTCATGTAATATGAAACAAAAATATATTACACCTGAACGAAAAAGGTGACAAGCCTCTTAATATTATATACTTTCAAATGAAACACATATTATTATTATAATTATTAAAATTGTTAAAAAAAATAATGCAATTTACCTGATATATGGTTTGTTTGATGTGCTGTTGTGTTTTTCAATCTGTTTAATTTAATTTAATTTTAAATTTAGTTCAATGACTATTTAAGAAAAACAATACCAAAAAATAATATTTTAAGTAGATAATTAATTATAACCATAGCTTTATATGCCCGTCTTAAAGTATGTTCACCATAAACATGTAGTATTTATATCACAAAAGAAACATGCAACAGTACAATCTTGAAAAAATAAATCTATGCTGTTCTTTATTTTCTTAATTAAAAAACTGCAAATGAAAAATGCAGCTACATAATTTAGATTCAAAACTTCTCTTTATAAATCAAAGTTGTTGTTTTTTTAATCAGAATTAACATTTGCAAATATTTTAAACAAATATGGACACGGGCTACGTTTATAAATGTAATCGAGTTATTATTATTTGGATTTATAACTTCTCTTGTGTTTAATATTTAAAACAGTTGTATATACGTCATCCCAAATATTTGAGAATTTAGCAATTCAAATATTATAACGGCTTATTTTACAAAAATGTGAATACCGGGTAGTATTTCGCTATTTTTTTTGTTTCTGATCACACTTCTTAAATCGCCACATTCAAGTAAAAGATTTAAACAAAATCATATATATTAAATTTATGTAAAAGAATAATGGAGAGTGCATTTTCAAAACATTTGATTTTTATTGTTTGTAGTATTATGGCAACCATTTGACACATAAAGGAGCTAACATGTCAAACGTGTGTTGCAAAAATATTAAAATAAAATATGCGCTCAACGAAATACGTATTTTTTCAAACTCCCTTGAGTTCAGTAAATCTAAATTATTTGAGCATGCTTCATCGCTAAACTATTCAGTGTAAGAATGCGTACATGAGATAAATTGACAATCGTATACATTAGGCAAATCTAATTAGAAAATCAGTCGTCATCCATTCTCATGTAATGAATTGCACGTCGTCGGCTTTGACAGTCGAGCGTCGGCGAAGTGACTCGTATAATGTACTGTGTGTGATGTTCGCCTATATATTAGCAAATTTTATTACTTTCTTCAAACACCTGTGAGTCACGTGAAATATTACCTTTATTAATAGTTATATTGCATTCTTTGAAAGCGATTGTGCATGTTTGTTACGGATCAAAAAATTATTTGAAAAGCAGTCCTCAAAGAAGGATAAAATAAACATTGGCGAATTATTAGAAACGTGTTTTTTTTAAACAATATATGTCAAACGAATGAGAAAAAAATATAATGCGGTATACGCTCTTTAAAAAATGATTTAAACATTATTTAAGCTGTTATTCTCAAAAGCAGAAAAATTTACTGCATGAGGAGTGGGTTATATTTGAGTTAGTTCGCGAACATTAAGTAAAAGTATATATTGTAACGAATTGAGTATAAAGTATTTAGCTCAAACAATAATTATAAAACGTTATAAGAAGATAATTGCAAAAGATATTATTATCATAACCGTTAAACAACAAAAAAACAATTTTGATTATATGTAGATTTTTTTGGAGTCAACGCATTACGTGGGTCTGATCAAATATTGGCGAAATTATCATTCAAAAAGTGCCATGTATGCTCAATGCATTATAGTCAATACGAGAAACATAGTGTAGTCTCCACGAATGCAATCATATATTATTGTATACTATAGTAGCGTAATTACACCCCAAACATCTTTGTTCAAGCTGATTGTTTTGGCGTGTTTGCTAAAATCTAAGGTTTCTAGTTTGCAATGTCATTGGAACACTATGAAAAAATACAACACGGTACCTTGGAAAGTCCAACAGAACACAAACTGACAAACCCCACATAGCACAGACTGACAACCGCCCACATAACACAGACTGACAAAACCCACAGAACACAGACTGGCAATCCCCACAGAACACGTACTGGCAACCCGAACAGAACACAGACTGGCAACCCCCACAGACCACAAACTGGCAACCCCCACAGAACACAAACTGGCAACCCCCACAGAACACAAACTGGCAACCCCCACAGAACACAGACTGGCAACCACCACAGAACACAGACTAGCCACCCTACAAAACACAGACTGGTAACCCTCACAGACTCCCACAAAACACAGGCTGGCAACCCTCACAGAACCACACAGAACACAGACTGGCAATCCTCACAGACCCCCACAGAAAACAGACTGGAAACCCCCGCAGAATAAAGACTGGCAACCCCCACAGAACACAGACTGGCAACCACCTCAGACTACAGACTGACAACACCCACAGAAAACAGACTGGCAACCACCACAGAACACAGACTGGCAACCACCACAGAACACAGACTGGCAACCACCTCAGAAAACAGACTGGCAACACCCACAGAACACAGACTGACAATCCCCACAGAACACAGACTGGCAACCACCACGAAACACAGACTGGCGACACCCACAGAAAACAGACTGGCAACCCTCACAGAACACAGACTGGCATTCCCCACTGAACACAGACTGGCAACACCAACAGAACACAAACTGGCAACCCCCACAGAACACAGACTGGCAACCCTCACAGACCCCCACAGAAAACAAACTGGAAACCCCTACAGAAAACAGACTGGAAACCCCCACAGAAACAGACTGGCAACCACCTCAGAACACAAACTGGCAACACCCACAGAAAACAGACTGGCAACCTTCACAGAACACAGACTGGCAACCACCACATAACACAGAATGACAACACCCACAGAAAACAACAGACTGGCAACCACCACAGAACACAGACTGGCAACCACCAAAGAACACAGACTGGCAACACCCACATAACACAAACTGGCAACCACCACAGAACACAGACTAGCCACCCCACAGAACACAGACTGGCAACCCTCACAGACCCCCACAGAAAGCAGACTGGCAAACACCACAGAACACAGACTGGCATTCCCCACTGAACACAGACTGGTAACACCCACAGAACACAAACTGACTACCCCCACAGAACACAAACTGACAACACCCACATAACACAAACTGGCAACCACCACAGAACACAAACTGGCAAACCCCACATAACACAGACTGACAACTCCCACAGAACACAGACTGGCAACACCCACAGAACACAGACTGGCAACACCCACAGAACACAGACTGACAACACCCACAAAGACAGACTGGCATCTCCCACAGAACACAGACTGACAACAATCACAAAACACTGACTGACAACCCCCACAGAACAAAGACTGGCAAACCCCACATAACACATACTGGAAACCCCACATAACACAGACGGGAAGCCCCCACAGAACACAGACTGGCAACCCCCACATAATACATACTGGCAACACTCACAGAACACAAACTTGCAACCTCCACATAACACAGACTGGCGACCCCCACATATCACAGACTGGCAACCCGCACAGAACACTGACTGACAACACCCACATAACACAGACTGACAACACCCACATTACACAGACTGACAACACCCACACAACACAAACTGACACACCACCATAGAACACAGACTGGCAATCCCCACAGAATAAAGACTGACAACACCCACAGAACACATACTGGCAACACCAACATTACACAGACTGACAACACCCACAGAACAAAGACTTGCAATCCCCACAGAATACAGACTGACAACACCCACAAAACACAGACTGGCAACCCCCATAAAACACAGACTGACAACACCCACAGAACACAGACTGGAAACACCCACAGAACACAGACTGACAACACCCACAGAACACAGACTGACAACACGCACATAACACAGACTGACAACACCCAAAGAACACAGACTGGCCATCCCCACAGAACACAATTTTTTTTTTACTATTGTGCTAGTATAATTATGTATTATATTTATGCATTTGTATATGCTAGTTAATATTTCTTTGTATGGGTTAGAAACCAAATATGACTTTTTAGATCTTCATTTATGTAGATCAACAGATTCTCGGCGATTTCACAAACGTGCCTCCCAAATATAAGTGTATTTAGAATTTATCTAATTACATGTAACATATGCCAGTCAGTCATCATGTTATAAAAAATATTATTTAATATCGTTTTTATAAAAAAAATACATACAAATCATGAATATGTACATCTATATTATATGAATACATATTAAAGCATTTTAAATTATTTTTTTCAAAACATGTGTTTTCAATGTTTTGTGATTACTGTTTCCATTATTTTTACGTCTGAAACAAGTTTTTGTTGCGCAATTTATTGTCGTCTGTTCCAGTTTCTAAACAGAAAAGCAAAAAATTAATAACTTATTGTAATGTAATGTACTTGTGTCTTGTGTTCGTTCAGTTGAACGTCAATATATTAATAAATTTATTTTTGTTTTCAACCTATTAATTAAAATTTGGTATTGTTTTTAATCCGTTTTTAGTTTCGTTATAGCTGACCTAGATTAAAACATTTCGTCATAAATAAATGAATAAAATTATTAATAAATTTATGTTTTTATATAATTCATATATAAATTTTGTAGGTGTGTGTTGCCAGTAATGGTTGAAGATATGCCAAACAAATTGTGCCTCTCTATACAGACAGATTTCAGGTCTCAATTTCAACTTCAAAGGTCAACATATCACTGATATCAGGTTTGTCAGCTATTGGTTTGCATTATTCTTATCCACATTGCAGCAAGAACAACTGGATAACTTAACTTTTCAATAGCTATTACATGTAATTTAAATTAATCATGTTTCTAAATCATCCACTAAATGCGGCTAATTCTCCACTTGAAAGTGTTGTATGTTTGAAGTTTTTTGTGACAAAATCTTGGAGTAGATCTATTTTACTCCCAAACTTCCTTTAAAATGATGCAGCCGCTGTAGTGATGGAAAATCTACTTCTTTAAAATATTTATAAGTGAATAGACCCTTTTCACAATAAGCCAATAGCGTGTAGTCAAATGATTTGCAGAATTCGAGAATGAGGCTTAATGTGTAGAGATTTCTAATAGTGCGTCGCAATATTACTCTGCTTTTGATCATTTAGCGATTTAATGATATTGCCAACACAAGTTGACTTTGTCAGAATCAGCCGTTAATTACTTAATATATACTTTCCATTTTAAGTGCCAATATATGAAATACATTTTCTTGATTAAAGTACTTGTTTGTATTCATTTTTTTTGCACAAATTCTGACACTCCAAGTATGGCTTTCAATTCTTAGTCTGTGTACATTGACAGTCTAAAACTTATTGGATTATCCGACACTCTTTGTTTGCGCATTATTTGGGCGATCGATCAATTATTTTGTTTATTGATAGATCTTGCGTTTAAATACCCCTGTATTCAGCACAAACCCATAACCTCGTTATGATCAGATACTGTGCAGACAATTACTAAATAACAACGTGATGTCATAAACCATAGGTTGCAGATATCTGGTCATTTGACACAATTAATGACACCTCCATGTGACCATGCCTTCTCGTGGTTGTAGCATTGCGTAGCTGTTTCTTGGAATAATTTAACGCCAAACTCTCAATTGTTGCTTTTATTGAACATAAAAGATATTGTCAACATTGAAAGTCATCTGTCCAAACAGATTGTGAGAAACTAAATACTGTATAGATATTAGCCAGTTTTATCATAATTATAAAGTGCTTTATACCTATATATTTTAAATATTTCAAAAATTTAATGCTAAACATTAGTGTCATTTTCTTCTATTTTATAGGACTTTGTCTTATGCTTGATTCAACTCTTACATGTTCAATGATTCATGAAATAGTTCACACACTAATACATCCATACCTTTGAGAATTGTAGTCTTGTAATACTTTGTATTGTATACTGCTAATTTATGAGTTCGATTTGTGCAATAATCGATGTTTAGTCTTCAGACCTCATTTACTCTGATGCTTATGGGTAACTCGTATTTTTATGCCCCCGGTAGGGTGGCATATAGCGGTTGAACTGTCAGTCAGTATGTCAGTCTGTCCGACCGAAAAAAAAACTTTAACGTTGACCATTACTTTTGCAATATTGAAGATAGCAACTTGATATTTGGCATGCATGTGTATCTCATGAAGCTGCACATTTTGAGTGGTGGAAGTTCAAGGTCAAGGTCATCCTTCAAGGTCAAAGGTCAAAAATAATAATAATTTTTTTTAAGCTGCGCAGTAGGGGGCTTTGTGTTTCTGACGAACACATCTCTTGTTATTTATAAAGATTAAATATAATTTATTAATATACACTAATAGTATTAACTATTATGTCCTTGAATTATTATTTAGGTATTATAATTTTTATATAAGAATTACTTATTAATTTATTGACTTAACACAGCATGACATGTGATGGTTGTCTGTATGCATATGTTTGACTTAATTGTAACCAGTGTCAGTTCGCATTAAAATCTTGATATTCAACGCAATTTGCATAGCAAAAGAAAATGCAGTTACACGTTCAGCCTTGTTCTGCAATTCGACGCGTCAGGTGATATGATTGATATCTTAAAATAGTATCGCCTATATAATCGGTGTTCATATTGTGAAACTGGTCTATTATTCGATTATGATTAATTTGATGAATCAAGTTAATTTTTGTTAAATGTCTGTTTAAATATTAAGAAATTTATTTTATAACAATAAAGTAATATATAGGGAATTGAGTTACCTACACATTCTTTTAAAAGAAATTTGAATTGTAAATGTATACTTCATTTATTATGCCCCCCTTCGAAGAAGAGGGGGTAAATTGCTTTGCACATGTCGGTCTGTCTGTCGGTCGGTCCGTCCACCAGGTGGTTTCCGGATGATAACTCAAGAACGCTTGGGGCTAGGATCATGAAACTTCATAGGTACATTGATCATGACTCGCAGATGACCCCTATTGATTTTGAGGTCACTAGGTCAAAGGTCAAGGTGACCCGAAATAGTAAAATTGTTTCCGGATGATTACTCAAGAACGCTTAGGCCTAGGATCATGAAACTTTGTAGGTAGATTGATAAGGGCTGGCAGATGACCCCTATTGATTTTCAGGTCACTAGGTCAAAGGTCAAGGTCACGGGTTCAACCCTGTTTATTAGCGGTCTCTTTATCTTCATATATACAAAGTACTGATTATTCCCAGAAAACGGACTCTAGAATGTCTTAATAAGCCTAAAGCTTTCAATGCAATCAAGCATAATTAATATGGCTAAACTCTAGCATGAATTTTACTTTTGTATTTCAGGGACTCAACATTACACAGTCATTTCAACATGTAGAGTCTTGTCAGCAAAGATGGAGCAGTACATCAGATTTCCAGAATCTCGTCATGAGCTGAAGATCATTGCCTATGGATTTCATGAATGATGTAAAATGATTTGACTGTTGATGGAACCCACAGTGCATGTCCTGCTTCAACATCTGAGCATAGGTCCTTGTTTATCAGCAGTTTAGTTCTTCAAGCAGTCTGTGACAGTAACTTGAAATGTTTGGACATATGCCCTGGATGGCCAAGTTCTATGCATGATGCCCATTTAAATAGGAACGGCCCGGTGGCGCATTAAATGGACAATTTTTCGAATGTTCTCGTGGATTCAGCTTACCGCCTGACAAGAAATCTTGCTTTGTTCCGTATCGAGGCCATGGACATTTGTATCATTTGCAAAAGATACTGCGATATTTGTGCCTTTGTTCATGCTTTATAGTTGATGAACAATTGGAAGCCATAACCTGTTTTATAGGATGGTGTTAGTGGGACAATGAATTTTGTAAAGATTTAAAGACTGGAAAAGATAATTAAAAGTCAAAAGAGTTCTGCTATTGTTAAGCATGCTTTATTGATTTGTAATGTTAGAAAGATAGCATTATAAACAGAATAAAATGTCCATAATTTGAATATTCTACTGTTTTCAGCAACATTTAATTTGATATAGTACAAAATGCTGCATCATGTTATATCATGATCCGTTTTGTGAACAATGACCTTTCAATGTATATTTAATAATTTGTCAATGGGTGTTACACGCATTAGCCCTACCATTAGCCCAAAAAGGAATTGCTTAGGAGTTTTGCCACCTTCTAGAGAAAAATACTTCTCAGAAACAATTGCATTTTGGAAAGTCTATGGCTAGTAAAATTTGGATTCCTTTTGGATACCCAAGGTTACCAATTTATGTTTAATGAATTTGCAATAAAAAGCTTTGACAGAACATAATATCACAGAGTTGAACACGTGTATGGAATAAAGTGGAAGTTGATTTAATGAGTAATACACATTATATGCTTCTTTGATTAAAAGTTTGTGTTTTCACTAAAACTTCAAACATAGTAAGCTTTAAGGTATTGCAACTAAATAAAAGATTCAGATTTAAATGGTATTATTTTAATGCGCTGTCTAATACATATGAGCCTCGCTCTGTGAAAAAGTGGTTTAATGCATGAGCACTCCAGATTAGCCTGGGCAGACCGCACAGGCTAATCAGGGACGATACTTAACGCACATGCATTAAACCCCTTTTTCACAGAGCAAGGCTCAAATATGTTCAATAAACCAAAGATAATCAAAAACAAAATGAGACATTTAACCCTGTACCACTCAAAAACGCACTAAGACACATTAGAGAGTAAATTTAATTTAACACCTTTCTTACTATATTAAAGTTTTAAAGGCTTTGTTTCCAACCCATGGATACTAATGAGCAGCAAACAGCATAAGACCTGAACAGATTGTGAGTTACTTGCAGGCTGTTCTGGTTTTATGATGTTTGCATGTAGAAATTTTAAAATTTCCTCAAAGCAGGAAAAGGTTAATAATAACACAACAGCAATTATACTAATTTTTAAGACTTCATACTAATGCAAGTAACTTGCAACTGTCTAACCAAAGTCGGAGATGGTGGAGGGCAAAATTAATGGCTGTGCACCTTGAATTATCTATTCATACTCAAAGAATATATTGTTGATCTACAGTATCTTGTACAGCATGCATCTAATACTACAGTCAAATTTGCTTACAAATAATATTACAAGAAACACAAGTCATTAAAGACTTAACTTTATTGCATCAACCATTTAGCAGGAATAAAATATAAAGAGAAAAATTATGGCAATTTTTTCATCTGAACACACAAGTCTTGATATACACTCCCATTGCATATAAAAACGACAGTTTACTATTTCTCCGTTCTATATGTCAGCATAAAGACAAGATGGTATTCACTGTGCAATAAAACACAAGCAATCATATTACAATTGCTTTTAATTATATGAACTGTACCTTCACTAACATTCAAGAATTTTAATATAAATACATGATGAAAGATGAGCTTTTTCTTGTCTTAAAATAACTTGATACTTTGCAATGACCAAACAATACAACTCAACATACAAATTATCCAACAAAATATATTTTAATGACACAATATTTTTATTCAACAATAGGAATAGCTTAAGGTTGTAACGTATTACACTAAAGTCACAGTGTCAATCTAAGCAAAGAGTAGAATCATAAAGAGATGTCCACAACGGATGATGTGCAAGCTGGCTCTGACTCAGATTTCCACATCAGTTGATGTGCAAGCTGGTTATTAAAAGGATGTGAACAACCGATGACGTGCAAGCTCTAAGACAGATATCCACAACAGAGAATGTCCTTGCTGGCTCTGACTAATGTCCACAAGTAAATAACATGCAAGCTATCTCTGACTGATGTCCTAAACATATGACGTGCAAGCTGGCTCTAACACAGATGTCCACAACAGATTACGTGCAAGCTAGCACTTACACGGATGTCCACAACAGAGGATGTACAAGCTGGCTCTAATACTGATGTCAAAAAGAGATGACGTGCAAGCTGGCTCTTACACGGATGTTCACAACAGATGACGTGCAAGCTAGCACTAACATCGATGTCCACAATAGAGGACGTGCAAGCTGGCTCTAACACCGATGTCCACAACAGATGACGTGCAAGCTGGCTCTGACTCGGTTGTCAACAGCAGATGTCAGATGGGCAAGCTGGCTCTGCCTCAGGTATGTACACAGAAGATGATGTTCAAGTTGGGAACAGTGCTACAGCTATAAAATACAAACACCATGTTTCATACTATCATATTATTTTACTACATGTATTTCTTCTACAATACAGAACATTATACTCATTATTTGCATTCTGCTATTGATATCTTAAGGTTTACCAGATGCTTTGTGTGAAGATAGTTCATAACAGAAATTAGCCGAAAAACACTTTTTAGACATAATGTGCATTCTGCTTTAAGAAATATAGCTCAGAATTCACTGGTTAAATCAAATTTTTTGGACTAAATTGGCGTGCCATGCAGACAAAATGTTGAGTTTTGAAACTGTGTCGTATCTGGTGTGAATCTTGAGTTATTTAATTTGGTCAGTATATCAGATGTGTACACCTGTTATATGTTAACTGTAAGAGTTTAGAATGTCTTGACAGTCATTGTGTTTGTAATACATTGTGTTATCTTTCAGATTTGTGTGACAGTTAAATATAATAATCAATAATCTTGTTCTGCATGCTGGTCAAATTGTTCCGTGGTAAACACCTACCCATTGTGGTCAACTCGTACCTGTTTTTTAGTCAACTTGTACCTACCCGAACGAAACCCATACCCGATATACAGAAATAGGTGTAGGATGGTAAGCTTATAAGTCAAACTCATAGAGACAATTTTTATTTTCCTCTTGATGTTTCCACTTAAATTATCTAAGCATTGCTCACGCAAGTTGTCTGCTGCAGATATGTATAAGCAGCGAAAGTGTTGATGAAAATTGACACTTGTGGTTGATGTCTTTCAAGAATTTGACAATTGTGACAAAATAAGACAAATGAAACAAGTTGAATAGTTTGAATGAGGTACGAGTTGACAACAAGAGCACCGCATAACGGCTGCCATGCTCGGCTACAGGTGCTTGTCAGATTTTTTTTTTTAGAGGTCACAATGACCTTGACCTAGTGACCCCAAAATGGGTGTGGAGTGTAGAACAAATCAACATGCATCTACATATGAAGTTTCAAAGTTGTAGGTGGAAGCACTTTGATTTTAGTGCCAATGTTAAAGTTGTATAGTAGAGGTCACAGTGACCTTGACCTTTGACCTAGTGACCCAAAAATGGGTGTGGCGTGTAGAACTCATCAAGGTGCATCTACATATGATGTTTCAAAGTTGTAGGTGGAAGCACTTTGATTTTAGAGCCTATGTTAAAGTTTTATATTAGAGGTCACAGTGACTTTGACCTAGTGACCCAAAAATGGGTGTGGCGTGTAGAACTCATCAAGGTGCATCTTCATATGAAATTTCAAAGTTGTAGGTGGAGCACTTTGATTTTAGAGCCTATGTTAAAGTTTTATATTAGAGGTCACAGTGACTTTGACCTACGTTTAACCAATAAAAACGACCAGTTTGATAAACGCTGAAACAAAGTGTGTACAATAGTATAGCACGCTTAAGTTATTGTTCATTTTAACTGGTCAGCATTGGTATTCGACATTAAAGCATCTCTGTCACACCTCAAACTTTTGATTTAAACTATTGGGCATGGCATACAAAATGGCGGTCACACAGACTGATAGAATATCTGATACTTGACATAAAAGATCGCAATTTATAACTTAAGTTTATTCTTTCTTAAATGCCCTACGTATGTCTTAAAGGTATGTTAACGGTTGAAACAGAAGGTATAGGTTGTTGGTAAAGCCTGTCTGATCTATGTGACTTTCTGTTCCGGATGCATTATTTAAATACATAAATGTTAGACGTGTTTAAATCAATTCTATATGCTTTTATCACGAATAATTGTATATGTTTATTCGCGTATGCCGAACCGTATATATTTCTCGTTCTGCTGATCTGACATAGCGATGTCTGTGTGTGAAGTATTTACTCTAGTAATATATGTGAACATTTGAGCCGCGCTCTGTAAAAAGGGAGTTTAATGCATGTGCGTAGAGTGTCGTCCAAGATAAGCGCAGTTTGCACAGGCTAATACGGAACGACACTTTCCGCCTAAACTGTTTTACTGCTATGAAGAGACTTTCTGTAGGCGGAAAATAGTAAAAAGACGTAAAGAATTGTCGTCCCAGATTAGCCTGTGCACATGCATTAAACCCCTTTTCACAGAGCACGACCCATTTAAATAGATGCCTATTGTGGATGTTTTTATCAATTTGATACGTTTACACACTAAACCTGTGTATGGAGTTTAATTAATCAATTAAAGTTCAATAATCTTATGGTAAACCCTTATCTTATCGTTGAATTAACAAATGGTCAGAATGCTCCACGTGAAAGTCTCGAGTAAACCCTTATCTTATCGTTGAATTAACAAATGGTCAGAATGCTCCACGTGAAAGTCTCGAGTCCGAAAGCCCTATATCGGATGGTAAACATAAGTTATCCTATGATAATATTCTTGGGATGCCATTATTCCTAATAAGTCTTTTTTATTAGTCTACAGTATTCCTAATGCTATAGTTATGAAGGCTTCACATCTGGTAGAATAGTACTTGATCGATACAACTCATGAAACCCATACAATACTACATCATTAAATATGTTTTCACAGAATTACGAGTTCATACCCGTTTAAACGATGATTCAATAATGGAAACTAATATGAAAGTTTTTTCTCTATAATATCTTTAAAAATGATATGACAAAGATGTCAAAATTGTGCGTGTTCTTTTTAGTTATCACGACTTAGTAACTATTTTAAACAATTACACCAACTTGTGGTAATGACCTTGTCGACCATTCATAATACAAACGGTTTAAATGCATTTAAAGCGCTTATCTGCCCTATTTGTATCGTCCGAACTTATCCTTACCACCATTGCCCTCCTCTGCATCAGCGATTTCGAAGCAAGCAGTAAACAAGATGTTTTGCTTGATAATGTCGGAACCACGACCTAGTTATCTCGTTCCTCCCACGAGTTAGTTGTTCTCACGAGTGAGCGTGTTGTCATTTCCACGAGTTACTAATTTGATGCCAAGAGTAACATATGTTGTTACCACGACTAACTAAATCGTTCTCACTACCTACTCACTCGACTTACTTAATCGTTCCCATGACTAAATAACTGGTTCCCTCGACCTACTAACTCGTTCCCACTAGTGACTTAATCGTTCCAGGGACATACTTTCTCGTTTAAACGGCTAAATAACTCCCTTCCACGAGAAATTAATCTGATCCCCACTGTATATTGAGCCCTAGGTCTACTAAAGCTACATCTATTGTGTTTCATTTCTTCCACATCGTTCTGATGTGATGGCCTGATTGAAGAAGGTCCCTACCACGCCAACTCGCAATAACGGCGAATTAACTCGCAATAACGATAAAAAAGAGGCGCTAATACAACATTAACTTTCCGCGTTTATGGTATTTTTAGTTTAAAGGAAATCCCTCCTTACCGAAAATTAAGTTTATGCGGAAAGTGTCGTCCCTGATTAGCCTGTGCGGACTGCACAGGCTAATCTGGGATTACACTTTACGCACATGCATTAAGCGCAGTATTCTCAGAACGTGACTCAATATATCCGCCAGAACGAGATAAAGGGCGATCTATACGACAATTGTGAAACACGGCATACCGATATGGAAGAAATCTGCCCCAATACATGAAAATATTTTGCTGACACATATAAACTTCCAAAGCAGTTTTGCCGGTACCCCAGTTTTGCCATATGTTAAATACCCGTATAATTATCTCCCATGTTTTATTCGCACTTGGCGCATTAATTATTTATATTGCCGCGTATTTCAATCGAATCGTATAGACTGGCAACATTTTCCATTACATTGAAGAGATAAACGAATGAAAATATCATAACAGAACAGAACAAAATAGTCTATGTTGACTTAAGCATGTAAAGCTCATCGTCGTTTATACATCAACTGTTGTCATATCAAATTAACGCCAAACGGCTGTCATAACAAAAAGTATACAAGATTATTTTTTTCTTAACAGGGATCACAAAAGCCAAATACCCGTTCTTAAACTGAGTATTTATCTGAGTCTTATAAAAGGGGGGTTTGAGTTAAGAAGAACAACACGGTCGATAAAAGTTAAATTAATGTTATAAAAAAGGAATATGTTTACTATTTCAATTTTTTATAAGTTGTTATCTTTTCTGTTCATCAAATAAATAATAGGCCCATCAGGTATTGAGTTTGGCATTTATCTGGCTATAATGTGTAAAATGCTAGTCTGTCCATCCGCACAGTCTGTTCATGTGCTAGTTTTGGTATAAGTCCCATTTTCGCATGACGCTACTCATACAAGTCATTGTCTTTAGGGGAAATAAACAACATATGTACATACAATATACATCCGTCAGATTATTACTATTATTGCAGAACAAATATACTGTCCACAGTGAAAATGTGATTTTATAAAATACCGGGTACTGATTAAAGTCATAAACTGTGAAGCTGTTGCTTTAAAGATTAAGTCGGAAATCACCGCCAATATCCAATGGTAGCGCATTTTCTAAAATGAAACTTTTTCTGGGATCCCACCACACCATGTATTACGGTCCTCTGGTCTTGTTCTATTTTTGTGTAATAATATTTTGTTGAACTTGAAAGATAAACTAAACTTTATTATTTTATAAAAAATACCGGTAGGCTCATTAATGCTCTACCGTCCATCAAATAATCAGCCGTCGTACATGAACAAATGAACATCGCAAACAACAATGCTAAACAAATCAAAGAAAACCACATTGGAACGAATGCTAAATATAAACGAAAACTTACTTTGATTCAACTAACTGGATAGGAAGGTGAGTTGAATATAATGTTAATTGAGAATACCGATAGGAAAAATACAAATACGTGTACTTGTAATAAACATTTACTTACCTTTAAAGACAATAAAGTTTAGATCCCCGGCGCTTTGACCTCATCGAAATGGTATTAATTAATTAACTCGACTGGTTTTCAAAAACATAACATTGTACAACGTCAATAACAAGATCAGTGCTAGCTCTCTCAATTGGCATATAACACTTCTATTCGTTAAGCAGTGAGCATAGTCGGAACACCACCATGAAATGATATATAACGCGAACATTTATGATTGCATTTGAAAGAAAAGTTCATGGCTTGAATATTCATTTGAACCGTGCTCTGTGAAATGAGGGTTTCATGCACGTGCCGAAAGTGTCGTTCCAGATACGCATATGCAGTCCGCAAAAGCTAATCAGGGACGACGCTTTTCGCTTTTTGATATTTTCTGATTAGCAAAAATCCAGTTTTGGTGGAAATTGTTGTCCTTTACTACTGCGTACTGCACAGGCTACTCTGTGACGACACTTTACGCACATGCATTAAACCCCATTTTCACAGAGCATAGCCCATGTAAATTTTCAGAGAAAACAGTATGAGCCTCGTGGAATCAAACCTGCTGAGAACGTATGGGTCTGCCCTTAGTAATGGGCCCGACACCTGCGCCATCTGTTATTCGGATGCCCTCTGCGCTATAGACGTCGTCCAGGTTTACGTCTTTTTTTTTTAAGTCAGACAGGTTTATCACCACCGAATGCATAATTTCTGAAATGTTGATTTTCCACGAATAAAACTTTTTCATATGAATGACTCTAAGTAAATGTGTGCAGAAAAGTCGATATGTAGAGATTGTAAGTTAAAAAAGCTGTTTCTGAAATAAGAAGTTAGTAAGTGTCCTTGTGCGTTTTGACTGCATCACTTCAAAATGCCAGAATTGTCACATTCCTCTTTTGACAACACTGTAACAGACCCTACTTGTTCCACTCTTCTTTACAAATCCTACTTATATAAGTGTTTCAGCATTTTGAACATTAAGCGAAATCCTTTTAGAAAAAGTTGAGTAGGCGTTAGTTGAAAGATGCATATACTTTAACCATTTAAAATTATGATATTTAATCTTCAGTTTATATTTCATAAAAAAAAATGGAAGTAAATGTTAATTTCAATGACGCTATTCTTCATTATTGTACTTGTCTATAAACACTGTTTCTCTAATTGCGGATATGTTTTGATTAAATCTTGTCGGTAGGTCTGTTATGTTTACTTTTGTCTTTCTGTCCCAACGGTGTTCAACTTGTTATTGCCTTCAACAGCTAATGAATGCGAATTCGTCAAGTTCCCTGTACAAATATTCTATTTGTTTTTGTCTAGTACAATATAAACATATTCAATTCATTTTTACTGGTAAAAATGTGATAATTGTCAATCTGTCTTCTTCTCAAACAATGTACACATATTTTGATTATTGCATATGACAGCAGTAACTTCGTAATCAAACACGAAACTCATATTTGCGTTGAATGCAATAGGAAAATTGTGTGTGCTTAGTTACCGACCCTCTTCTATCCTACGTTGTATTTACCAGTACACGACTTTATATATTCTTCCGTCTTCAATATTCCAACGTGTTGCAGTGCGGACATCCGTTCCACCTTGACTGCACGCGGAAGCTCCTCGAGCACAAGTTCGTGAGTCACCGGCTCATCTTACACTTCTTGCTGCGCCCTCTATGTAAGGTTATGCAAAGGTTTAAATGATAAATTTTAATACATTAACACTTCATTTACTATGTGTAGTTGCAAGTTCATTTACCACTTAACTTGCCAGAACAACTGCTAAATACATGATTACACAAGTGAAACTCGACGCTATAGCGAGCAGCGTCATGCGAAAATGGGTGATGATTCGAAGACACCCGCACATTCTGGTCAAGAGCTACTGTGTCCGCCTAGAGACCAGAAACAGTGTGAGCTCTGTTGCAACCAGAGTAGCTCCTAATCAGAATGCGCGGATGTCATGGAATCATCTGTTAAAGAGCGTGTGCTTTTAATACCGTCACCGATGTCTACATATAGAAAACTTTTTGTTCCTGTTCAAACTAACTTAATACTACCAAACTAACTTAATACCAGGGTTTTATGTTTGAATGCTAATTCAACACACACATGTACAACAATGTGAAGGTTGTGAAGCCACTGCAAATATTGATTTGGGTCTGTACTAGTTGCCTCCCATGGTTTGACCTTTGTGAAATGTTCAAATACTAGGTGTGTGGAGCGTACCAATACTAAATCACTAATACTTTTAACTCAAGCAAAATGCTTTTTAGTGGTTGTTGCTGATTTTGTCAAATATTTATTAATTTATATAAAATGTGTAAAAAACTCATTAAACATATATTTCAATATAAATTAAAGGGATCTTTTCACGCTTTGGTAAATTGACAAAATTGAAAAAAGTTGTTTCAGATTCGTAAGTTTTCGTTTTAGTTATGATATTTGTGAGGAAACAGTAATACTGAACATTAACCATGCTCTAATATAGCCATTATATGCATCTTTTGACGATTTTAAAACCTAAAAAATATAAAGCGTTGCAACGCGAAACGATTGAACAATTTGGAGAGTTCTGTTTTTGTCGTTAAATTTTGTGAAACTACGAAGATTGCTTATATAAGGTAAAAATTACGTCACGTATGTGTACTCGGCGGAATAGCTCAGTAGGCTAAAGCGTTTTTACTTCAGGACTCTGGCAGGACTCCAGGGGTCACTGGTTCGAAACCTGCTCCGGGCAATGTTCTTTTCCTTTTTTTACATTTTTTCTTGATTTTTTACTGGAGCTTTTACGTTCCAATGTTTACATTTATCAATATTAAGCATTTAATGAATAAGTTAAAAAAATGCCAAAATCTGTGAAAAGGCCCCTTTAAAATGAAAGTTAAGAAGAACATGTGTCAAAAAATGCAAAATAAGCCAGATATTTAATTCTGAAATCGAAAATGTCTGTACAGTCGAATTCGCCAGCATGTAGATCATGCATGTACAATGTATATCTAAATTTAGTTTAACGGTTCATTTTAAATTCCTGCAACGATATCTATTCATACGACACACGAACACTAACTAAAAAGACGAATGCTTCGGTTATTGTAGGAAAATATGTTCGAAATAACTTCGTCACAATCGGCTGATTTGTCTTTGCTAAAGTTTATGAAATTCGTCTTTAATTTATAATTTTTCTTGAATATTTTGTGTTATTGTTACATATTTTATCAATATATTACAATTTAACACATATAAAAAAATCGTATAATCTCGCTTTAAATAAGTATTATCTTATTGCATTTTTTTTTCAATTTTCCATATGCATTATTTATATCCGTAAATAGTTTAAGTCACGCATACGCAAGTAAAGAAACACCGGCAAAGTAGCGAATGCTGGCCCCATTAAAGGCCCCACGCGATGACGTCAGAAGGATGACGCGGCTTATATTGAAAGGGCTTGACAAATCCGATGACATCGTGAGTCCTTCGGATCGGTATTACAAGAAACAGCAGGAGTCCGCGATGGCCCATTACGCATATACAATTTGCATCAAATGTCAACAGGTACCCATTATTTTTCCAACCGTCAAGTATATGGTATATTTTCCTTGGTTTCTCCGTGTTAAAGGTGTATTGATCAGCCTACACATGGGGCATAGACCTCATCAGTAAATACTAACACGTGATTGCATGATGAGCAAGTCCTAGAAACGATGCTGTTAAAAGATGTATTGTTATCAAATTAGCCTTCCTCTCAAAAATCTGTGTGCGTAAAAGGTCGTCACAGAAAAATACCACAAAGTGGAAAGTGTCGTCCCTGATTATCATGTGCGGACTGCACATGTTATTCTGAGACGACAATTTGCGTACATGCATTAAGCCCAGTTTTCTCATTAAGCTCGAAGCATTGACCTCTGGAGTAAAAGTCTATCGCTAAGACCACTCGGCCATCCGTGCTCATACAATAGACTGATTCCGGAAAAGCACGAGTTTAGAAAAACCCACTAATCACGCCGGTACAAACAACGCTGGTCCATTAAGTCAACCAATGATAGCTTACTTTAATTAATAACGGTTGATACGGTGTGTGATCTTGAAAGGATTATAAATGGGTCATGTTTATTTGTACCAGCGGATTAGTGGGTTTTTCCAAAAAGGTGCTTTTTCCGGGATACATATATTAGTGATGTACTCAATACTTTATATAAGCAATCCTCGTAGTATCACAACATATAACGACACTAACAGAACTCTCCGAATTATTCAATCGTTTCGCGTTGCAACGCTTTATAATTGTCAGGTTTTTTAATTTTCAAAAGGTGCATATAGTGGATATTTTAGAGCATGGTAAATGTTCAGTATTACTGTTTCCTCACAAAAATCATTACTTCAGCGAAAATATGCGAATCTGAAACATGTTTTTTTTTATTTTGTAAATTTACCAAAACGTGAAAAGGCCCCTTTAATCCTTCTTGTGTTCAGAATAAAAGAACACACATCATGGTTGAAGCCTTGTAGTATTATATGAAAATATTGACGCATGTATATACACGCATCCAATAGGGAGGAACACGTCTTTGGAGGTGCCACGTGCATCAACACGTGCAGTTCTTGCTAACCAGCTTACCTTAAGCTTCTCGTGCAATTAATATTTTTGTACTAATTGTATACATATGTTGTTTGTTTATGACATTTCCTGTTTTAATAATGTGTTATAATAATGACAATTGCGCGAGTTGTTCCTATTTTTTTTAATTCTTTACACGATATAAAATAGTGTAGAAACTAGCAGGCGTTCAAACTTACTTTAAGGTACTCCAATAAAATGTTCGCCGCTGGACTAATGAATAATGTCTACGCACATATCAAAAGTTATTGCGCTTTGTTTTCGGTTAAAATAAGCGTTTTGCTTTTCAGTTGAAGCAATGAGGGTACGCGAATTTTAATATTCTTTTTCAGTGTTGCAAAACATTTATTAACAGATATAATATTAATTTCTCATACCCAACGCATTGACATGTGTCCTGAAACAAATAAATGTCTTAGATGTACAAAACAACACCAAAATCCTTAGTTACACCAGACTTTGTTGTGGTGTACCACGCTGACATATCACACGTTGATGTGGTAAGAAAAACCACATAACAAGACATAAGGTGTTGACAGTCAGTCGTGCGTCACAGTTATTGAATAGACACGGAGCTGTGTAACTCCGTGACTACTCATTTGGTGTTACATAAAATAAACCAGATCGTGTTCATCAGCCTGTACGTGTGCGTGCGTGTAAATGTATGTGGGTGTGTTTGCGTGTATGTGTGCATGCTTGTTCGCGGGTGTATTTCGAAGATGATGAGGTCCATCCGCTCCTTTGGCTGAATTTCGTACATTAAACAGATATCACGAGAAGTAATTTAATTAACAAAATTAATATCACTTTTTTACAATCTGTTCAACCATTAACTTTCCAAGACAAGATTGAAATCCTACTGTCATCGTGCCCCTAGGCGCGCTGCGGTACCCTATCTATATAAAGGGTGTCGTAAGCAAGGTACGCATGCTTCCCTTGCCGCCTCGCGTTTTTCATTTTGGGAACCTGCTTCCGCCTCTTCTGGACAACATCCTGTGGAAACTGCTCAAACACCCTGAAAACAGTTCCATCGAGGTTTTTCCACCGCTTTCGCACCATTTCACTGTCTTTGAAGTACGAAAACTTCGCCACAATGTTCCTTACCTTCCCCACATTCGGTGCGCCAGGGGAACGATGAACACGTTCGAATTTAATGGAATCCACCAACTCACGTGCAATGTTGAAAGCGTCCTCAAGATGTTGACGAAGCTTACGCTCCGTCACTTTCGGCGTCTCGTTACCTGAAGCGTTGTCTTACTGGACACTGGTGAACATAATATTGTTCCTCATGCTCTGTGACTGGAGGAACGAAACACCATCACGCAAGGCTTCTCGCTCCTTCTCGAGCTCGTCGATACGTGACGCCATCTTCGCTGCGTGGATGTCCGCCCCGTCCACATTGTCTTCAACCCGCTTCACTCGATCGTCCACCTTCTTCATCCGCTCGTCTAATGCCACCCACAACTTTTTGATGTCCGTCTCCATGCCCCCGATCCTCTTCTCAATTACTTCAACAATTTTTAGTTCCTTCTCTTCGGACTCCAGTCGGTTACTTATAGATTTCATTATCTCCATAAGGTTCCTGTTCGTAGGTTCGCCATTGTCACCGTCCGCCATTTTTGTGACACTATTTTATCATCCACTGGCACAAACACACTATCACTCAGTTGACCACTCAGTTGATCTCCGTACAACACCGAATTTGTCCAATTAAGCAAATTGCTTACCGGAGTAATTTCTGTACTCGAACTCCCGGACGGGCCTCGTTGTTTATGTACTTTACTATTGTTACTATTGTTTTGGCCATTGTCACTGCTATTCCTCTGTTTTCTCTTTTTATTGTTTGAATTATTGATCGTGCACCATTGTAACCATGTAAAAGAAAACTTAGCACGTTTATTTATCTATACTAACATTCACAAATATGCATTAAATCCAGTAAATAAAACATTTTCCTCTCTTGACCTTAAAACGCCGGCATTGGCACCTTATCACGTGACTATACTTGCCCGCTACAAATGACAGACATACTTGCCCGCTACAAATGAAACACATACTTGCTCGCTACAAAAAAACACAAACTTGCTCGCTACAAATGACAAACATACTTGCTCGCTACAAATGACACACATACTTGCCCGCTACAAATGACACACATACTTGCTCGCTACAAATGCCACACATACTTGCTCGCTACAATGAAACACATACTTACCAGCTACAAATGACACATATACTTGCCCGCTACAAATAAACATACTTGCTCCTAGAAATAAACATACTTGCTCGCTAAAAATGACACGCATACTTGCTCGCTACAAATGACACACATGCTTGCCCGCTACAAATGACACACATACTTGCCCGCTGCAAATGACACACATACTTGCACGCTACAAATGACACACATACTTGCTCGTTACAAATGACACTCATACTTGCTCGCTACAAATGACACACATACTTGCTCGCTATAAATGACACACATACTTGATCGCTTCAAATGACACACATACTTGCATAATGAATCTGGAAACAAAGAACACACAAACTTACGCATACTTTTGAAAAACAAAAACAATTTTAATATTATATTTTATGAAACTTTCTAACAATATGACAAATGAACGTTTGTGGTAAAAAAAAACATAGCTTATCATGATTAGGCCACGACTTTTATATTTCTTGGTTTACAAAACCGCCGACCCTAATTTTTGGAAAATGGGAAAAAAATAAAATCGGAAAATCGTCTTTTTTTAAAATATTTTATTCCCGACCGCACTGCAAAACGAGCGAAACGAGAAAAAAAATCGATCTGGTTTGAGTACGGTTGCGAATAAAATCAAGTACGTACAATCACCGATTGGTTCACATATATTGCAGAGATCGGGATATTTTTCAATGTGACACATTATGTACCAGTCCTTTTATGGGCACTTCTCAAAATTTATTTCGGGTAAAAATTACAGACAATAAGAAAATCAGCGTCAGTAAAATGTCGACCCCATCAAAATGTATTTCCGAGTCTGTGACGCAACTATATTGTTTAACATGTTAATTATATTAAACAAACCCGATATTATAGTAGATAAAAAGTATTTGATAATTAGTATAAATAATCCAATAAAACACTGCCATTATTTACGATATATGTGTTTAGGAATTTTGTTTCAATGCTTAGGGCCGAGTAATTTCGGCAAATCGGAACTCAACTTGCGTAAAACACTTGCTCAATTAACAGTTAAACTCCGCCTCCGTTCTCTGCAAAAGATTCGAAGGCGGAGCTATGCACGTGCTTTTATTAAATTGGAGGATTGCAATTGAGAAACAAACACACGATTGGTTCGGCATGTTGATTGCTAGACAAAGGAAGCCAATTTTTTCGGCGCGAAATTTGTCGCTTTATTGCTTCCGACAGAAAGCGGCTTTCCTTTGATGACGTCAAACTGTCAATTCACACAGGCTGCACATTTTCGGAAGACTTTAACTGACTCCTTGTTTACAATTCCAGTAAACAAAAACACTTGCTAACATTAAACTTTGGATTAAATTATCAAAATAAAGCAAAAGCGAAGTTGACAAATATGATTAAATTAATTCGCGTCAGTTCAAATAAGACGTTTTGCTTTGTAAATCAACGAGTTTTCATGACAACAACAACTTTGACAAACATTACCGCGACGACGCATGGATCGATCTACCTCGATTTTTTTTCATGCACGATCTCATAAGTCGAGTAAGAGCAAACACATACCAGGTAATTTGTGTATGAGTAGTTTATCTTATATAAGATTTATGCAACGGGCATCGCATTGCGTAATGGTGCGCATCGAATTATGGAAATGAAGCGCAGTTTTTCGTTTTAATGGGAGAAGAACGCATGTCATGTAACGGAGTGTTTAAAATTGCCTGATGTTACAAAAGGTGCTTTTAGGACTCATTTCATTTGAAGATATAGATGTGTATTATTGCATAATTTGATTTTTTGTCTCTGTGTTAAGGTTATAAAAGATATGTTGTCTTTGTTCTGATGTTATTAGTATTAACTTTTTTTTCCAATGATGTTTTTTTTTTTTTTTTTTTTTCGACCGCCCGATGGACCATTTTCAAAATAATTTTTGTAAACCAATAAAAAAAAAGTCGTGGCCTTATCTAAAGAATAATAACCGTAAACATGACAATCCATATTGTGTCAAATAATAACGAACAAAACGATATTTAATGGCTAGATCCGCTTTTATACTGTGCCTAGAAAAAAGTCAGCCCTTTCTCCGAATTACAGTTGTAAATATATACACACAAATCATACCATATTGGCGAAAGAGCTCTGGACTACTATGACTCCGATGAGTGCGGTTCTTATCGAGGTCCGGTCACATTGTATAGGGATTGGACGCACAGTGTATCGACGGCCGTTTTACGCAATTCCTCTGATTCAAGAAGGGTAGTTGTCAATTAATTTAACCAGCTTATCCAATAAAGACGTGAGTAGGTTAACCGATGATATTAACAAACGAATAGAATTTGAAGAAAAAAATTAGTGTTTTGTATAGTAAGCAAATTCTTATAACATTATATTAATAATATGGTGCAATAAGGTTTCAGAATTGATCTCTATAATGAGAGAGATAATTAGCCGCGTCATGCCAAAATTGGCCTTCTACCATATGCGGCAAGAGTATCTCCAAACCAGTCTAGACAATCGCTCAGTCTGGTTAGGATCTACCATGTCAGCCATAAAGAAAGGCAAGGGTTCGTGGTCTCATTAGCGGGCAGGATAGCTCTTGACCCGATTGCGCGGATGCCAGGGATATTCCTGAGCTACGCTGGGCAAATATGTCGTAAGACCCATTCTCGCATGAAGCGTCTCGTATGTCTCATGCTGTAATACAAGAAGACACAGTGACGCAGTTCATGTCTAATTCATGACTCAGCAGATATATTTCATGCACATACATGACAGTAGACGTTTTTAAGATTATTTAAGCTTTTAATATGAACATACTTTGATTGACAAGGGTTTTCCGTCGTCCTGTATGACATTTTATGGCATTTGACTTCAGTTTTTAAGCGATGAAGTTGGATTACGCTTTTGTCTGCCTCGAATGAAGCGTGTCCCAAATATGTATGCGATAAATATTAAGTAAATAACCACGTATTGAAAATGATCCTATGACAATCTTGTATTTGTGAAATACTGCAATAAAAAGAAAGTTGTTCGCCGCGTTCAATAAAATCTGTACGCTCCATTGAAGCATGTTACATAAATCTAACATCCACCCCGACGAAAAAAAGCTTTTTAGAAAACCAAATATGTCAGTTATTAATATCACCATCGCGTACAAGGTACAGCATGCATTACCGGCGGGCCGTGAACTGCCCTGTTGAAGCCAAGATCTGATAAATTCGCTCATTTGAATAATTAAGATCAAAGATGGCCGACCAGTGACGTTGTCAATACTATATTTTGCTCGCTGTCATGGTTTATTGTGCGTATATACATGAAAAACGGGGGCGAATATTGCTGGTTGGATATAATTTTCATACGAGAAAACGAATGGTTCTTTTCGCACGAAACTGGAAAACTTTTGTGACGTTAAAATTAACGTTCAAATGGAATATGTGACGAATGACGCCGCTGTGTCTTCGTTTACGGGCTTTAGTGAGAGCTTGAGCGGATACTAAGAGTAGAGTAAGAATTTACTCAGACCGGATGCTGGGGACAGGAAAGGGCGGCTACCGATGATTATAACGACGCATGGACCGCAGATTTTCGAATTTAGTCGAAGCGTTGAATTTTGTGGTCCTTATTATTCGGCTTCTCTTCTGTCTCCCCTCTTGTTTTACCAAAAACTATACGCGGATGTCAGTTACAATCAGGTATGACACATGTGTATATATTTTCTTAGTTGATGAACAAGTTATCTGGTACTTCTCTCTGATAAAATGGTTACCTATACTAAGTATTTGGTTCGTTTTTATGAATTTATATTTGGTTGATATAAAGCAATACGAAAATTGTACGTCTCTGTTTATAAATAGATGTTCATGTTGCATGGTCAAAATAATTAGGCAATGTTAGAATATATTAGAATATAATTGTTAAAATTAGTAGAATTTTATTTTTAAGTGGATGTTGGGCAAGCATTATAAATAAAGAAAAAAAAATACAGAAAAATCTAAATAAAGTGAGTAGGACATTTTTTGTATTTGGTCATGTAATATGAAACAAAAATATATTACACCTGAACGAAAAAGGTGACAAGCCTCTTAATATTATATACTTTCAAATGAAACACATATTATTATTATAATTATTAAAATTGTTAAAAAAAATAATGCAATTTACCTGATATATGGTTTGTTTGATGTGCTGTTGTGTTTTTCAATCTGTTTAATTTAATTTAATTTTAAATTTAGTTCAATGACTATTTAAGAAAAACAATACCAAAAAATAATATTTTAAGTAGATAATTAATTATAACCATAGCTTTATATGCCCGTCTTAAAGTATGTTCACCATAAACATGTAGTATTTATATCACAAAAGAAACATGCAACAGTACAATCTTGAAAAAATAAATCTATGCTGTTCTTTATTTTCTTAATTAAAAAACTGCAAATGAAAAATGCAGCTACATAATTTAGATTCAAAACTTCTCTTTATAAATCAAAGTTGTTGTTTTTTTAATCAGAATTAACATTTGCAAATATTTTAAACAAATATGGACACGGGCTACGTTTATAAATGTAATCGAGTTATTATTATTTGGATTTATAACTTCTCTTGTGTTTAATATTTAAAACAGTTGTATATACGTCATCCCAAATATTTGAGAATTTAGCAATTCAAATATTATAACGGCTTATTTTACAAAAATGTGAATACCGGGTAGTATTTCGCTATTTTTTTTGTTTCTGATCACACTTCTTAAATCGCCACATTCAAGTAAAAGATTTAAACAAAATCATATATATTAAATTTATGTAAAAGAATAATGGAGAGTGCATTTTCAAAACATTTGATTTTTATTGTTTGTAGTATTATGGCAACCATTTGACACATAAAGGAGCTAACATGTCAAACGTGTGTTGCAAAAATATTAAAATAAAATATGCGCTCAACGAAATACGTATTTTTTCAAACTCCCTTGAGTTCAGTAAATCTAAATTATTTGAGCATGCTTCATCGCTAAACTATTCAGTGTAAGAATGCGTACATGAGATAAATTGACAATCGTATACATTAGGCAAATCTAATTAGAAAATCAGTCGTCATCCATTCTCATGTAATGAATTGCACGTCGTCGGCTTTGACAGTCGAGCGTCGGCGAAGTGACTCGTATAATGTACTGTGTGTGATGTTCGCCTATATACTAGCAAATTTTATTACTTTCTTCAAACACCTGTGAGTCACGTGAAATATTACCTTTATTAATAGTTATATTGCATTCTTTGAAAGCGATTGTGCATGTTTGTTACGGATCAAAAAATTATTTGAAAAGCAGTCCTCAAAGAAGGATAAAATAAACATTGGCGAATTATTAGAAACGTGTTTTTTTTAAACAATATATGTCAAACGAATGAGAAAAAAATATAATGCGGTATACGCTCTTTAAAAAATGATTTAAACATTATTTAAGCTGTTATTCTCAAAAGCAGAAAAATTTACTGCATGAGGAGTGGGTTATATTTGAGTTAGTTCGCGAACATTAAGTAAAAGTATATATTGTAACGAATTGAGTATAAAGTATTTAGCTCAAACAATAATTATAAAACGTTATAAGAAGATAATTGCAAAAGATATTATTATCATAACCGTTAAACAACAAAAAAACAATTTTGATTATATGTAGATTTTTTTGGAGTCAACGCATTACGTGGGTCTGATCAAATATTGGCGAAATTATCATTCAAAAAGTGCCATGTATGCTCAATGCATTATAGTCAATACGAGAAACATAGTGTAGTCTCCACGAATGCAATCATATATTATTGTATACTATAGTAGCGTAATTACACCCCAAACATCTTTGTTCAAGCTGATTGTTTTGGCGTGTTTGCTAAAATCTAAGGTTTCTAGTTTGCAATGTCATTGGAACACTATGAAAAAATACAACACGGTACCTTGGAAAGTCCAACAGAACACAAACTGACAAACCCCACATAGCACAGACTGACAACCGCCCACATAACACAGACTGACAAAACCCACAGAACACAGACTGGCAATCCCCACAGAACACGTACTGGCAACCCGAACAGAACACAGACTGGCAACCCCCACAGACCACAAACTGGCAACCCCCACATAACACAAACTGGCAACCCCCACAGAACACAAACTGGCAACCCCCACAGAACACAGACTGGCAACCACCACAGAACACAGACTAGCCACCCTACAAAACACAGACTGGTAACCCTCACAGACTCCCACAAAACACAGGCTGGCAACCCTCACAGAACCACACAGAACACAGACTGGCAATCCTCACAGACCCCCACAGAAAACAGACTGGAAACCCCCGCAGAATAAAGACTGGCAACCCCCACAGAACACAGACTGGCAACCACCTCAGACTACAGACTGACAACACCCACAGAAAACAGACTGGCAACCACCACAGAACACAGACTGGCAACCACCACAGAACACAGACTGGCAACCACCTCAGAAAACAGACTGGCAACACCCACAGAACACAGACTGACAATCCCCACAGAACACAGACTGGCAACCACCACGAAACACAGACTGGCGACACCCACAGAAAACAGACTGGCAACCCTCACAGAACACAGACTGGCATTCCCCACTGAACACAGACTGGCAACACCAACAGAACACAAACTGGCAACCCCCACAGAACACAGACTGGCAACCCTCACAGACCCCCACAGAAAACAAACTGGAAACCCCTACAGAAAACAGACTGGAAACCCCCACAGAAACAGACTGGCAACCACCTCAGAACACAAACTGGCAACACCCACAGAAAACAGACTGGCAACCTTCACAGAACACAGACTGGCAACCACCACATAACACAGAATGACAACACCCACAGAAAACAACAGACTGGCAACCACCACAGAACACAGACTGGCAACCACCAAAGAACACAGACTGGCAACACCCACATAACACAAACTGGCAACCACCACAGAACACAGACTAGCCACCCCACAGAACACAGACTGGCAACCCTCACAGACCCCCACAGAAAGCAGACTGGCAAACACCACAGAACACAGACTGGCATTCCCCACTGAACACAGACTGGTAACACCCACAGAACACAAACTGACTACCCCCACAGAACACAAACTGACAACACCCACATAACACAAACTGGCAACCACCACAGAACACAAACTGGCAAACCCCACATAACACAGACTGACAACTCCCACAGAACACAGACTGGCAACACCCACAGAACACAGACTGGCAACACCCACAGAACACAGACTGACAACACCCACAAAGACAGACTGGCATCTCCCACAGAACACAGACTGACAACAATCACAAAACACTGACTGACAACCCCCACAGAACAAAGACTGGCAAACCCCACATAACACATACTGGAAACCCCACATAACACAGACGGGAAGCCCCCACAGAACACAGACTGGCAACCCCCACATAATACATACTGGCAACACTCACAGAACACAAACTTGCAACCTCCACATAACACAGACTGGCGACCCCCACATATCACAGACTGGCAACCCGCACAGAACACTGACTGACAACACCCACATAACACAGACTGACAACACCCACATTACACAGACTGACAACACCCACACAACACAAACTGACACACCACCATAGAACACAGACTGGCAATCCCCACAGAATAAAGACTGACAACACCCACAGAACACATACTGGCAACACCAACATTACACAGACTGACAACACCCACAGAACAAAGACTTGCAATCCCCACAGAATACAGACTGACAACACCCACAAAACACAGACTGGCAACCCCCATAAAACACAGACTGACAACACCCACAGAACACAGACTGGAAACACCCACAGAACACAGACTGACAACACCCACAGAACACAGACTGACAACACGCACATAACACAGACTGACAACACCCAAAGAACACAGACTGGCCATCCCCACAGAACACAATTTTTTTTTTACTATTGTGCTAGTATAATTATGTATTATATTTATGCATTTGTATATGCTAGTTAATATTTCTTTGTATGGGTTAGAAACCAAATATGACTTTTTAGATCTTCATTTATGTAGATCAACAGATTCTCGGCGATTTCACAAACGTGCCTCCCAAATATAAGTGTATTTAGAATTTATCTAATTACATGTAACATATGCCAGTCAGTCATCATGTTATAAAAAATATTATTTAATATCGTTTTTATAAAAAAAATACATACAAATCATGAATATGTACATCTATATTATATGAATACATATTAAAGCATTTTAAATTATTTTTTTCAAAACATGTGTTTTCAATGTTTTGTGATTACTGTTTCCATTATTTTTACGTCTGAAACAAGTTTTTGTTGCGCAATTTATTGTCGTCTGTTCCAGTTTCTAAACAGAAAAGCAAAAAATTAGGTTAGACATAATTCGAGTGCATGCATTGATCATGGTCATTAAAATGCTGAATATTTTTAATTAGTTCCGTCTTACACTTACAGCAAAGTTATAGCATGAAATATTGAAATAATTGACAAATACTGCTTAAGCAAAGATATTATTAGCTGCCTTTACGTTATTTATTCTACTTTAATCTCTGCCGAAAGCGACGTTAAAACAATTCAGTCCATGAAAAAACAATACGCAAACTCATTTAATTGTTTATTCGTGTTCATTCCTTTTCCTATTTAATTCGTTCATCCTCATTGTTTATTTTATCTGCCTTCTTTTTTCTGTTCAGTCTTCTTCTTGTCGATCTTCTTATTCATAATAATAATAGGAAAAAACGCAACTTCGTTAAATTGATTATATATTACAGTACTCCTTTTAAATACACGAATAAATCATTTCTACTTCATAAAAAAGTATTGCTGATTTCGATGCATGGTCGAGTTCATTTCACGTGTAGGTTATAGAAAAAAATCACGAGTAGCTAAGCCAATACTACTTGTAGAAGATCCACTTATATTTCTAATAATTCATGATTACCTCTTGGACAATTTCTTATCTATAACCATCAGAACATTACATAAAATCGTGATTTATTTACTGATTACCAACTCAAAATAGTATAACTTGCCCTCCGATAATTAAAGAGCACTGCACGTTTCTACTGAAACATACATTTTTACGCGCAATTTACCTATATTCGGATTGATTACCTTATTCGCAAAAACCGGCATGTTCAAACATTTCTTTTTTTTTTCATACACATATGATTGTTAAAGGGACCGTCAACCAGATTGACGAAAAAAAGAAAAGTTTTAAAATACCGTACATTTTTACAATTATAAGTTTATGTTGATTGAAATATCACGACTGGTATATAACATTACTTGAAAAAAAGTTGTTAAGTTTTCATATTTTCAGTATATTCGGTAATAAAATTGTACTGGGTATGTCTACCAGGTAACTACCAGTTAACTATGAATAACGCAAGTAGATTGATCATCATTGTCACGTGGTAAATCCAGGAATGCAAATTGTGCATGCGTAGTGAAATGTATATATATATATATATATAATCTACTTGCGTTATTTATAGTGTGTATATCGTTATGTCACCTATTTTCGCGATGTACTTTGGATTTCACATCGCGAAATTTTATTACCGAATATACTAAAATTATGAAAAATTAACAACTTTTTTCAAGTAATGTAATATACCAGTCGTGATATTTTAACTGTCATTACTGCTAAAACGGAATCGCTTAATAATATAGTCATTGAATGGGCTATTTACAGTATATTAACATTTTCTATAACCGAAGCCTTACCAATGTACTTAAACACATGCATATTCGATGTTTCAGAACAGTTACATCGATTTTTATAGAGTTTTCCCAATGAATGAATGAACCAGTTGAATGCGTATACACGTTTTATTTCTGTATTTGTGTTTGAGCCCACGCTAAGTTGCGAACGACATGTATTGTTTGTATGCATATTTACTCGTTGTATGGTTAATATTTTAGCTGACGAAGTTATCATAATCGTGTGTATTTAAAATATGATATAAAATCACGACCTGAAAACTTTAACCCATTTATGCCTAGCGTCTAGAAAAAAATGCCTTGGCAAACAGCGTAGACCCAGATGAGACGCCGCATGATGCGACGTCTCGTCAGGGTCTGTGCTGTTTGCTTAAAGGAATTTCTGTAAGAAATATTATAAATATAGAAATAAATATACTAGACATCCCCAATTTTGGAAATAAATTGATCCAATTTAGAAGGATGGGAGAGTCCACTAGGCATAAATGGGTTAAAATATGATATAAAATCACGCCCTGAACACTTTAAAAGAATCTTAGAGAGTCCGCGTTGGTTCTGTGAGTGCGTTTTATGTGCTCATTCCTAATTCCCCATTAGTGATCGAGATCTTTGTGCAACACTTTCGCTTTCAACCTGCTCAAAATGATTGGAATTGAAATGAATAATTGACACGAGAACCTTTTTATGTTGCTATCAACGCGATTCCACACGTACCATACCACCGCCAATGCTCGCAGATCGAACTATTGATACTGCGCCAGGCTTAGTAAATTAAAGGCAGAATTATATTGCTTGTATGGCAACGTTGAAAGAGAAAAACGGCACGTCTAAGTAATTCATTATTAAAATTACTTAAGGAAACTTAATCAGGTCTTATTTTGAAACATTATTTTTAAATGTAACATGGTGTATTCACTTAAGTTTTATAAGAACACAAAAAGAAATGTAAACTAATGCATCAAAGGAACGAACATTTGCTTTCAAAAAGCGAGATTGTTGCTGTTTTTGTTGGACTGATTTTGATAACGTTCATGGTTAAATAAATTGTTCGCGCTGCAAAAAAGTTGTTAGTTTGTTTGTTTGTTATTGTTCCATGTTGAGTGGCAAGGCCATGACGACATCAACTGATCTTTTTGTATTCCGTTCATTTACGATATTAACCATTTTGACTTGTCTTGAATGTAGGTTGCATGTCTAGCACAAAGGTTGTCCACATCAAATCTTACGTTTTCTTTGTACATGCGAGGCGTTGTTGTGTCGTAGTTTATGTCCTTCTGCACCGCAGAGTGCATCAGTGAGGGGTTTGCCGGAGTTCGATCCTCATTCGCTTCATGAGTACGTTGTATCCTTATCAGACAAATATGTTTTCGTTTGGCCATCTTATATGATTCAGCTTAATACATCACATTACAAAAATCCAATAAAATCATGTATTAACAACAATAATCACAATAAAATATTCAAGTATAATATCAATACTTCGCAAGGACACTGCGTCTTGCAATATGGGAACAATTTACACTATATTCGATATGTCAATGATATGTGTTTGTAACAATTGCGATCATTCAGTTAAAATGTGCTCTATTCATCTAACGCATCATGGACACTTTATTTTGAAAGTGGAATGTGAATACATCCAAAAATATTATTGGATTCATCATTTTAATTAAGCTGTAAGTTTTATTAGCTGTGTGAGAAAAGCATATGTATATGTTTGAAACAAAAGTGCACATGTTTGTTTGGTAAACATTGTGGAAATATGTGTCCTACCTGTGAAAGCGACGTAGAGCAATTGTTTTTAAATTTAAAATGTGTTGTTACTTTTTTTTTATTAGTTGTCGTTCATGACTAGCAGGATGGAAACGAATATTCTCAGTGTTCGACAATGATTTCTTAGAAATCAACCAGTAAGATTCAGTGTCAATCATTGGTTTTCCAATCGTTTTCTTTGGGTTAAATATTGTAATATAATTCTGCGTTTGACACAAGGTCAGTATGCCCCAGCATTTTTCTTAACCTAAAACAAAAACTTATACTTATCTTGAAAATGTGATATTTTTCTCTTTAACATGTAAGTTCGCTTTAAAAAAATCGTGTTCTTTGTTTTCATCCTCTCTTATAACAACGTTTTTAAAAGATTTGTTAAAAACTTTAGCAGAAATTGTAGCAAGAATGCTCGCACACGGACTAAACGTACATTATATTGAGCCTATGTCTATAACGTGTATAAAAGACTAAGAATGGTTAAATAGTCATATCCAAAAGACATCCGCGCACGCACCGCATCTCCAGGTGTTGATATCGGGGTGTGCTGTATATCAATTCACTTCTTAAAAAGCGTCAAAGCGTTCATGGCGAACCCTTTGTTCACAAAAGCTGCGATTCAACAATGCAAATACCTTTAGTTTAAACGCGTTCAAATATTTCTTTCATTTTCCAAGTAATAAAATGCTTTAATTACTAAAGAAAAGCTCAGTAATTTAGCAATAAAAAATAACTCCTAAAATTTTCGGCGGTACGATTAAAAGGATTGTTAAAACAACCATAAATGTTCGCCTACATTTTGTAAAACCTTTGTATACGATAAGATCTTTCATAAATCACGGGTAAATGACTTTGCAAGCTGCCTATCCATTAGCGGGCTACAACATTATCAACGATAAAAAGGGAATATCAACACTATTTAAATTCAAACATGTGTTTTGCGAACGGCGAAAGGTGGCATATGCGCGTAAAAAACACACAACATGTTTAGAGTTAAAGGGATCTTTTCACGGTTTGTTAAACTGACAAAATTGAAAAAAGTTGTTTCAGATTCGCAAATTTTCGTTTTAGTTATGATATTTGTGAGGAAACAGTATTACTGAACATTTACCATAGTCCAATATAGCCATTATATGTATCTTTTGACGATTTGAAAACCTAAAAATTATAAATCGTTGCAACGCCAAACGATTGAATAATTTGGAGAGTTCTGTTGTTGTCGTTTAAATTTGCGAAACTACGAAGATTGCTTATATAAGGTATAAAATACTAAAATTGTGGATACCCGGCGGAATAGCCGAGAGGGCTAATGCGTTTTTACTTCAGACTAAATCCAGCACTCCGGGGGTCACTGGTTCGAGCCCTGGCACCGGCTACTTTTTTTTCCTTCTTTTAATTTTATTCTTGATTTTTTACTGGAGCTTTTAAGATCCAATGTTTACATTTATCAATATAAAGCATTTAATGACAAACTTCAAAATATGCCAAAATCTGTGAAAAGGCCCCTTTAAAATATATCGGTAGTTTCAGACTGTTAAGGAATGGCTCCAATGTTTTGTTTTATAAAGTTTCTAATTGTCATCGTCCTCATTTTGATTCTATATTTAATAGAAATGCAGTGGATCATCCCAAATGTAACGAAGAATGTTTTTGTAATACAACGTTCAAGATAAATTGTCTTTTTATTTGAAGCTAATTTTCTAAGTTAAATAAAGTTTTATACCCATCGACTCCGCTTGAAAAGTTAAGAGTAAAATTATAAAAAGTATATGGACTACCTTAAATTAAGTATTTTTTATTGGATGTAACAGCCTTGTCAGGCTGTGTGCATGTATGGTATAGCAGCTTATATGTTGCGGTCCATTTTCTTTAAAAGAAACTGCAATTGTGTTGCATATTAACGGTATGATGATTTATTCACAAGGGATAATTAACACGGAATAATGGGTTAATGCTACTGAAAACTTAAAATATGTATTCGTTTTATGACAGACAATCTTGAAGAGCTTACTAGTTTTCTTTCTGCATAAATATGACAGTGGCATTAAATCGGAACAGATATGTAATAGGATGGTCTCGTGTTCAAATGAGCCGCGTTATGAGAAAACTGGGCATAATGCATGTGCGTAAAGTGTCGTCCCCAATTCCCAAAACCAGGGAAGACATTTTCCGCTTTTATGATATTTTTTGTTTCAAAGAAGTCCCTCCTTACCGAAAATCAAGTTAAGGCGAAAAGTGTCGTCACTGATTAGCCTGTGCGGACTGCACAGGCTAATCTGGCACAACACTTTACGCACATGCATTATGCCCAGTTTTCTCAGAACAAGCCACCAATTATTAATTCTCAAATGCAAGTATTGCACGACAAAAATGATATAAAAGCAAGAAAGAGTATTTTGGCAAATTAAATAAGGTGTATTGCATACTTCAAATGAACCAACGTTCGCATAGTCTGTGATATTTGCATTTTGCTATCGAATCAGTGAAAAAAAAAAACATTTATTTTTATTAACATGCTTGAATACCAATTTAGTACATGTATTACATACACTTTTGGTTAAATCATTGCTCAATATCTTCAGCTAATAATATAGATATATAATTTGCAACACTAAAACATATTACCAGATCACAAAGTCTATAAGTCAATATCACATTTATGAAATGTCAAATATCCTTTTCATGCTTTTAATGCGCATGATTATACTATATACATACATCCCCAAAGGCGTACGGCTTTAACGGAATAGCTTCCGTATGACGTCAACAGCGTCGCCCGAGCAACGTTGTTTTGCAAATCGTCGTCTATAACCGTTATTTACTTTGTAACTGACACCAAATACCCTACGGGTAAATAATCACAGGTTCAATTAGTAATTAATTTAATTAATTTTCGATTTATTTGACATGTGCGCGACGCTCTTGCCCATCCTTACGCATCCTTGCGGAAACCGTTGGGTAAATCAAAACGTAACTTTTTTGGTAACTGGAAACAAGACATTATAAAGCGACCGATTGTTCAGTTCACTTCGTTTCAGTATCGCGGATGTACATTTGCAGTCGCCGCGTTACCCGATATATGAAACGGTATGTTGTTCATTTTCTTACTTGTTTAATATTAGAAATAATAATAATTTTAATGTATCTTTTGTCGCGCTTTCTGATTTCAATTAATGTGTTAAAAAATATCTCTGAAACCCTCTTATGATATAAAAAGAACATATAAATTTGCTCACACTTATTGCAATTTATTGTGCGCGAACATCATTTAAGTTCATGTATTGTAAACAGTAGCACAGTAACGTAAAATGAACGTACGTACACTATCAACAATGTAATACAATATTGGTATAAGTTTAAACACACTTTAAAAACAGGCTATTCAACAAAGTTTTATTTGATTGTCCCGGCTAAGAACACACACAGGAAATGCATTTTGCAAACATAGTGTCATAGGGAGGTATCGATGTGGGTGACATGGGGTGGTGTGTCGGACACAGCAAGCGATCTGAGAAGAATAAAAGAATAATCCCGAGCATTCAAACATGAGTACGGACTGAATGTAGCGATGAATTGATGTTTTAACATGCAATTAAGTGCAATTCTATAGGGCAATTAATGTCGAAATGTGCACAATAATCATATTACAGCGGATTAAGGAACACACTCGGGGTAAATCCAAGAGGTCGCGGAACGTTCGTTGCTTTGTCGAAGTGTATTGTAGGTCAATATGTTTTTACTTATCATACAAGATCATGCTTGAAAAAATATAGTAAACTATCTTCTCGAGCGCGATAATTTTGGATTGTATTCTTCGCATCGTCATGATATAATTATTCAAATTGTATATGCAGTCTCTTTAATACCATCCCAATGTGTTTTATTTTCGGTATGAAATGACCGCTTATGCAAAGCTAGGCCGTGACGTAGGCCACGTTTTTACCATTCACACGTTTCAGACTTGTGAGGCTTTGTTCAGACTTTTTAACGATTAGAATAACATATAATATGTATGTGGATAATATAATATAACTAGTTACATGACTTTTTCTGGTCGCATGCGGTGTCATGCGGTTATACAGTGTCAGTTAATCAACTATCCTGTATAAAACCGTGTTTAGTAAGTAAGAAGATAAGTGAAAAATGTGTACATTGTACCTAACACACACACGCACACACACTAAAAATCAACTAGAGTTAAAATGATAGGTTTTCCATATTTAAACGTAGTATAAAATAGCTCCCAATTGTGAAAATAATCTTATCCTGAATAGATACAATGTTTTTACGTAAGATAATAAATAACCTTTGTTTTTTTCTTGAATGAATGACATTCAAATCGATCCAAAAGTTGCTTGTAATACGTAGGATTACGCAACCAAATATGTTTTATAACCTCTTTCAAATAACTTGATAACAATGCGCTTAAACCTCAGACAACATCTTGAACATGTGCGCCTTCATATGAACACAAATTATCGAAGGGGCGGTCCTTTCTATCCGGCTGTCAATAATTATGTATTTGGGGTGCAAATCGTCTTCACCATACTATTCAAATATTTCTGATATCCAATGATGCTCCGTCTTTCGAACAATATCTTTTCAATAGCTAATAGAAATATGTAGTTCTCTTTTGATAACTGGGTTTTTGCGCAATTTGAGTAATTTCTGCATGTGAACTGCAATATTGAAGTGTTACCGTCGATTATAAAAAAATCGCTTTTGTTAAATATCGCTGTTTTCATTCATTTTCTATAAATTTCCATGGATAACATGGCATAAATAAAGCAGAGCAGTACGCTGGTTGGCAAGAAATTTGTAGATTTCAAGATAGACGGCACATTGCGGTATTGAATAAATAAATATTTTTCAGGATGCTTGACAATAGAAAACATTTTAAATAAAAACCAATTTCAGTTCAGTCAATTGCGTATTGTTTGTCGTTAAATATTAAATAGAACTCTGGTTTGATAATTGTGAAAACCTTTTAAAACTAAAATTTGAAATTAATAGTAGAATTTCGAGATCGAGAAACCTATCAGTAAAAAAATACATCTTCACATTTATTTATATTTAGGCAACATAATAAACAGTGTAACGGATATATTAAATGTTACGTGCGAGTCAAATGTATTTATTTTGCCCATATTATATTGAAGTCCAAATCGAACGAACGAAGACTTAATCGATACAAATGTTTCGTATTTGTCCATCAACTTGATGCTCCTCTTTTTCTTGCGACTTTGCTGTCGCATGTTTCACCTTGGGTTGAGAAGTATTGATTCCCGTATTTCTGATTTCTTGATAAGGTATGTGATGGAGTTTGAATTGAAACGTTTTTTTCTCACTCGACGCATCCCTTGGGAGTTTTTAAATCTCGCAATAATTTGTAGAAGAACAAAGCCGGGGCGTTAGTAAAGGAATATATACAATTAAGTGGAATATTAAATAATAAACACAAATGTACCGGTATATATTTAATTATTCTAGAGAGAAATACACATTCGCTGTCCGTGTCAAAACGGTGCCAACGTAGGTCAAACAGTTTATATAAAACACAAATTGAAGTGTGCAATCCTAATTAAAACAAGGGCGAAACATTTAATAAAATATTAAATGTAATTCCTTTGAAATTATTAAATGTATTGTGAGTACAAGTATATTAGTAATTTCATAATCAGTTGGTTGCGATACAAAATATGTGCACGTTGTTTACATTATAATGACCATATTGTATTGGTCCGTTAATGTGTAATTCGTTCCTTAATTGCCTGTGAAGGTCTACAAGGATGTTCGTATATTTTCTGAAATATTCTAGTAAGACGTAATTGTGTAGTTCCTGAAAATTTATAGAAATATGTAAGTGTATATTTTCTGAGATTTCCTTGTAAAATGCATGTGTATATTGCTTGATAAGGTCTAGTAAGATGAACGTGTGTAGTTTCTGAGAAATACTATTAAAAGCTGTACGAGTGAAGTTCCTGGAAAATTGCAAAAAGGTGTTCTGTCCCCTACCGATGAAATTTGACAAACGAAGTATCGGCTTTCGTGACACGCGCTTATTTGCACGTTCAAAGTAACCGGATGTCACGTGTACATTTCTTTTGAAGTATTGATAAGATGAATTGTGGCTTCAAAATCTTGCAGTATTTATTGCGCCTATCACGCATTTCGAAAGAGATGCTAAACTTAGCTTTTTTGTTGATATTGAATAAGAATGTTCACTCTCGATATTTGATAAATGCCAACAAAATGTACACTTAATGTTTTCTTAAATCATACGGAATGGTTCGTCTAATTGTCAGTAAAACATTAACAAATAAAAAAAACCATCTGACTGCGACTGTAAAAAGTAGATAAATAACGTACACTGCTTTTTTCAAGTGTTTTCGTACATCAATTACATCAGTTGAAACCATCATAAATGACAAACATCTGTCATAGGGAATTGTGCACACCTTTGTACTCCTTCTACAAATGTTTTAGAAGTATTTCATGTGATGAAATCTGATGACATAAATAGCGGTAGCTCAATGTTAAGAGTGAACATGTAGACTCGCATTCAGTTGATCAAATGACAGGGACGGAATGAACGAACAATCTATTTGAAAGGCGAATATATATAGCTTATACAGTATTATACGTATTGAAAAATGTAATGCATGTATTATAGATACAGAAATTAGCTGCTCATTTAATGATTGAAAAAACACGCAGTTATCGTACATTACAAGTTGTTCCATGAACAACTTTCGCATGCACGGAAAACTCAGTAGTAGTAGTAGCAGTAGCAGTAGCAGTAGCAGTAGTAGTAGTAGTAGTAGTAGTAGTAGTAGTAGTAGTAGTAGTAGTAGTAGTAGTAGAAGTAGCAGTAGTAGCACAGGAGGGAATCCCGTATTTTTTGTTGTATTTGTTTTGTATATATGCTATAATAGAATACCAAAAAAAATAAATAAATACGGGATTCCCTCCTGTGAGTAGTAGTAGTAGTAATAGTAGTAGTAGTAGTAGTAGTAGTAGTAGTAGTAGTAGTAGTAGTAGTAGTAGTAGTAGTAGTAGTAGTAGTAGTAGTAGTAGTAAAAGTAGTAGTAGTAGTAGTAGTAGTAGTAGGAGTAGTAGTAGTAGTAGTAGTAGTAGTAGTAGTAGTAGTAGTAGTAGTAGTAGTAGTAGTAGTAGTAGAAGTAGTAGTAGTAGTAGTAGTAGAAGTAGCAGTAGTAGAATAAGTAGTAGTAGTAGTAGTAGTAGTAGTAGTAGTAGTAGTAGCAGTAGCAGTAGCAGCAGCAGTAGCAGTAGCAGAAGTAGCAGTAGCAGCAGTAGTAGTAGTAGTAGTAGTAGTAGTAGTAGTAGTAGTAGTAGTAGTAGTAGTAGTAGTAGTAGTAATAGTAGAAGTAGTAGAAGTAGTAGTAGTAGTAGTAGTAGTAGTAGTAGTAGTAGTAGTAGTAGTAGTAGTAGTAGTAGTAGTAGTAGTAGTACTAGTAGTAGAAGTAGTAGTAGTAGTAGTAGAAGTAGTAGTAGTAGTAGTAGTAGTAGTAGTAGTAGTAGTAGTAGTAGTAGTAGTAGAAGTAGTAGAAGTAGTAGTAGTAGTAGTAGTAGTAGTAGTAGTAGCAGTAGCAGTAGCAGTAGCAGTAGTAGTAGTAGTAGTAGAAGTAGCAGTAGCAGTAGCAGCAGTAGTAGTAGTAGTAGTAGTAGTGGCAGTAGTTTTTTTCCCGCCAAGGTTGTTTCGAAGTATCTTTATTTGAATATAACCTTAAATGCACTATGAGCATGTTTATTATTTAATTAAGTTTTTGTATCTACATATATATATGTTGTTGTAATTGTTTCATACGCAAAGGTAAATGTGTCAGTAAGATGTTGTTTAACATTCTCGAGATTAATATGCTACAAGATAATAAAATGTCATCCTTTTATTTAAAAAAATAATAAATGCATATTTAAATGAGTTGCAAAAACTCGTTTTAAACATTTATAATCGATCTAGTTGAGAATTGATAATTGCAAATACCATTTAATATATATTAGCGACCTAAACATAAGATTAACGGCATAAATATCAAATATAGAGTCAGTAAACAAGAACTTGTAATGGATTATAGGATTGCAAAACGGTATTGTATTTATTGAAGGTTTGTTTGATAATAAAAACTTTATTTCTGATTGATATTAAAAATCGTTTGTTTAAAAAGCTTCAAAGTCGTATAAAAGCAAACTTCTTCAAAACCCGTTACTTGAGAAATGAAAAATTGAAAACAAAAGGCAAAATATTCCATAACAAGACATAACAAAAATAAAAATTAATGTGCTTATCAATCAATTTAATTCTTTATTTATGTACTTATTTAAGTATGTATTTATTTATACATTTATTTATTATACATGTATAGATATAAAAGTTCATACTCTTAAGAAACACACGTTTCAAATCTTTGAGAAAAAAATCTTCTGAGTCAATTACTTTTAATATCATAACTAATTTGCATTCATCAAATTCATAAAAAGCTATCGAACATAGCTTACAAATCCCTTCTCTTTGCCCGCTCTCCCCAATCTGGGCAATGGAAATGGTGATAAAGGCCGCCCGGGCGACCGTGACGGGACGATGTGGGTGAACTCGATTGACATTGATGGCTCAACGTTGACTTATTGATGTTCGTGAGAAAAATGTCTATACATGCACACCGGCTGCCCTGGTCTATTTCCGAGTCCGTACATGCTTTGTGGTCTTTGAGGATGCTGTATTTCAGAATTCTGAGGGAAATTACTGGTTCAATAGTGTGATTTTGAAATGTTCGCGAAAATGTTCGTGTATATCGTGTAGTACCAAACGATGCTTTTGGAGGTGTAACATTCTTCATTTTAAAACTTTGCTTCATATTTCGAACGGTAACAGTTTTAATCAATTTGCTCGTACCATTATGGATTCAAGAAACAATTATAGTTATAATAGTGGGAACCTTTTAACATTCGCTAATTATACCGTATATAGTGTGTTCCAAAATATGTGTATGTATCCGAAAGGTGTACTTTTTGAGGATAAAAAGGAAGATTGGTGATTTTCAAAGTTATGGTAAGACGTATCTCTTTGTTACTCCGCGTATGCATAATATATTGTGCGCTAGTTTTAGTTGTTTCAATGATAAATAATAGTACCTGTGCTTAATTAATGATTTTAATTTTGATTTTAAGCTGTGTTTAATGTTTATTTATTGTAACATTGATATACATGATATTGGGGCGAAGTAGAGTATAATATCTCCTTATTAGATTATGTAAACTTTTAAAAATAAAATACTCTAGCCAATGATACAGTTTTTCTTCTACGCGGTTATTTCCCACAATTTATATCAGTTCATCAACTTAACAATGAAAATAGAAAATAAAGCAAGCCATGTGCATTCTCCAACGTGTATAGGTAGTTAAGTTTGGTTAAGTGAAGAAAGAATAACTGCTAATATTAAATATTATTTAACATGAAATAAGAAAAATAAAATTGTTCAAAAATCAATTTAAATACCTGGTAAATCCTTATATGCATTAAAGGTGAATTATACAAATTATTGGCAACTACCATGGTAGCGTTAAACGTGGTATACAACAGAATTCCAAGGATGGGCTACACATTGGATTATGTAATATCAATTTTGATAACGGAATTACAAGTAAATAACACTTAAGCGTTATAAATAAACTTATTAATGGTCGCAATTTCTAAGCTTATATCGCCTGTAATATTGTGTATGCAATAAAAGTAATGTGACATTTGATCCGACATGTATCTCTACTTAAAATAATACATCGAATGTTATAGATATTGTGATCGAAGACTTTAAATGATATAAAAATGAACATGTAATGAAATGTATATACATGTTATCCGTAATGTTATGAGTTATAATTTTGATTTTTTTTTAATGTGATCATTTGACTACATTCTGAGCAAGCTCACGATAAAATCATTCATCCTTGACGATTGGACGCGTTAGCACGTGGGGTATGAATAGTTTCGTCTTTTAATTAAAAGATAATAATTAACTAAAAAAATGTATGGCTCATATAAATATTCAGAAGCGAAACCGCGCATTTTGGCGAAATTGCATGCAACCCATCCCACGTGATAAATCGTTCGATCGTCATGTATGAATGATTTTATCGATAGCTTGCACCGAATGTAGTCAAATGATCTCATCTACAATTTCAAATGAAATTTGTTACTTATAACAGAGATATTAACAGTTAAAGTTTGAAAAGTGTTGCTTTAAAAGTATCCAATACACTTGCAGGTCACTTGCAAAATGCCAAAATGCGCGATTGCGGTCTTCAATATATTATGAGTCATACATTTTTAAAGACTAGTGATTTTACCGTGAGCTTGCTCAGAATGTAGTCAAATAATCACACGTATTTTTTTTTAATCAAAAGCTTAACTATTAACTGAGATATTCAAGTTTAAACAGAGTTGCGGTAGAAAAGTCTCCAAGTGTACATGACAAGTTTGATATAAGTTTCGAAAAATAAAACGAAATCCATTAAACCTTCCATGCTGAAAATGAGCCGTAAATTATTCAAAGTAATCAATGGCGAAACGGTCTTTTTCATGATGTTCCACAAGCATCAAAGGAACCATTTGGAAAAATAAAGTCATCGTAGAACGAATTCGACGTCAACCAGTCTGTGCTAATTATTTTTATAATCGACCATCCACGTTTTCAAAGTGGTTACCTCTACAAAAAGTTATTACACGTAAGGAATATACACTTGCGCAACTTGACATTCGAATTCTATGAGTCTTTCCGTCAGATCCTCGTTGGACATGGAACGGAGGTGGTCATTAGTAAAGATGCGAGCAACATCCGCAAATTTAATCTGATTCACTTTGTGTTTGATCCGCCTATTGTTTATCTATTGGAGCGAAGAAAAATGCGCCTTCGGGGTAGAAAATCTTCGTATCTTGATCAGGACATTATGTTTGCTCATGGTCATATTTAGTATGCTTAACAAACAGAATTGATATACACCTTCAGTTTCTGTGTTGAATGTGTTTTTGAAAGTGATATGATTTTTACCTATAAATCAGTGATACATGTTAGTACCAAAAGGAGAAATGTGAGGACTAAAGCAACAAAACAAGAACACTCCATGTAAAAAATGTGTCAGGTAAAAGATGGAAACGTTCATCTGTGATTTTAATTTTGATAATGCATACATTAATGCGTACAATATGTTTTAGTATAAACCTGTGTCCTTTTATATGTAATTAACACCTAAAAACAGCATTGCAATCATAAAAAATGGTGTTTGGGTTCAATGTCAGAGTAATGCAAGGATTCGATGGAAACGAAAGGACAAAGACAAGGTACGTTAGGTAAAAAGGGAACAAATTAAAACTTTTTTAATTTATTAAAACTGCAATACCGATACCGTATGTTATTAGTACGTTTTTGTAATATTGTCATATTTGCTCACGACGAGCATTATTTGCATTGACATGACTATATGTTTTTTCTTTGCCATACTTGTTTGTGCTGCATGAAGGTTGAACTTTCAATGTTATCATTATATGACGGATTGGCTTATTTTATTTCATTAAAAGACAAATAACGTAGTTGGAAAAGAACACAAAAAGAAATTCAAGAATTATACATAGTTTGTTGTTTAATTCAAATACAACGGATCTCCTCTCTTAATTCCGAAAACGACGGCCTTGCATACAATAGTCAGCGTTAAAATTCGTGTACTCAAACGATAGTAACATCATGGCAGGAAAGGCGTTGAACATTCCAGGGAATTGAAGGAGATATGAAGCATTGTATTTCAGATTTGGGGAATTACTACGATCATTTCAAATACAATCTGAACGGTGTGGACAATTGAGTACTCCATACAACTTACGAATAACCTTCTGGAGTATTTAAAGCCAGTTATCATCACGTATTTCATAAATTAAAACTCAACTGTCGAATATCCATTCACCATATTGCACGAATCGAAGACGGACACCGTAGAACTGATAGAAAGCTGCCTCGATCATCACTGGACACTGCATGGATGTATTACAAGTGGCGTTGATACACGAAGTGCATGGAGTTTGGAGGAATATACCCATGCGGCGGATCTTCTAGAAGACTCTGGTTCTGTCTTTGGTTATCTAGCTGTATGATGGAACACTGCGCTCATAAAGCTAGGTTACCAAAGGCAGAAATAGATGTCAGTTCCACAGTTAAATGTCGCGGTATGAGGTTACCAAAGGCAGAAATAGATGTCAGTTCCACATTCAAATGTCGCGGTATGAGGTTACCAAAGGCAGAAATAGATGTCAGTTCCACAGTTAAATGTCGCGGTATGAGGTTACCAAAGGCAGAAATAGATGTCAGTTCCACATTCAAATGTCGCGGTATGAGGTTACCAAAGGCAGAAATAGATGTCAGTTCCACATTCAAATGTCGCGGTATGAGGTTACCAAAAGCAGAAATAGATGTCAGTTCCACATTCAAATGTCGCGGTATGAGGTTACCAAAGGCAGAAATAGATGTCAGTTCCACATTCAAATGTCGCGGTATGAAAAGCGACTGTTGAATGAAGATATTTGGAGATGGATAGCAAAAATATAAGATGAAGATCACAGTTCACCATTCGGATTTCGTTTAAAGAAACAGGGAAGCACCTATTGGACTTATGCCTAGCGTCTAGAAAAAAGGCCTTGGCAAACAGCGTAGACCCAGATGAGACTCCGCATGATGCGGCGTCACATCAGGGTCTGCGCTGTTTGCTTAAAGGAATTCGTGTAAGAAATATTCTAAATGTAGAAAAAAATATACCAGACATCCCTAATTTTGAAAATGAATTGATCCAATCTAGAAGGATGGGAGAGTCCACAAGGAATAAATGCGTTTAGACAAATAATTCAACGTGCTACGGGACATTGGTTGGATGTAAGTCTTAAGTAAGAATTAAAAAATGAAATGGACAAGAAATGCGCATAAAACCCTACGTTAGGAATGCTAGAAGTTGCCGATTAAATGGATTGATAACAGGAAAATGAAATGGATGAATTTCTTGCCCGGGGAGTAACAGGTTTCAGCAATTGAATGTAAAAAACAAGACGTAGAATGTTCATGATTTACATTATTTAGTAAGGAAACCGGCTTTGTTCATCAGATATTGAAACAATGAAACACAAGATATTTCAATACCAATCAAAATGTAATAGTATCGTGTAGAAGGATTGTATTTGTATATATTGGTCAATTAGTTATTAAGCTGTAATAAGTGTTTTTCAAGACAGTAGCCCAAAAACACTGGACGATCCGTTTCACGTACATTATTGAAATGGAAATATGGAATTTGAGGCTTCAGTATGTTATTCAATAATTTCATGTTCAGTTTGCTAAAACTTAACAGTCTCGATCGGTAAAAGAAAATACATATTATCTTAATATATTCTTTTCTTGATCGAGATACTACCAGCAAAGATAACAACGAATAACATGGAATCAAACACCAGATAATGAGTCAAATTCAAACAACTTATAGGCTCCAAAACACGCCAACGACCCTGTGATTGCATATGGAGCAAGTGAGCAGTTAATACGGGAATGTGAAATCATGAATGGAAATCAAGTCGGAACATGCGACAAAATGGAGCAGAATTAAATAGAATTATGACATGGAGTGAAGAAACAACAGCACAAGATTGTCTGCCACTTGGAAGTACAGAACTGCAATGAGTCAAAGAACGTATGATGACATAAATCTTAAGGACCCAAGCTGTTTTCTGGAATTTAAAGGGGCCGTCCAACAGATACAGCGTCGTATCGACGCAATTCGATATTTTGGGAAACTACGAGGATTGCTTATAAAGCTAAACAATATATCCTCTCTGGATATGAGCGTGGATGGTCGAGTGGTCTGGGCGGGAGGCATTTTACTCCAGGACTTCAGGGGTCAGTGGTTCGAGCCCTGTTGAGGGTAACATTTTTTTCTATTTTTAAATTGTATTCTTGTTTATTTACTGGAGATTTTTAGTTCAAATGTTTAAATTTATCAATATACAGCATTTAATGACAAGCTTCAATACATGCCAAAATCTGTTGGACGGCCCCTTTAACTGAAGAAACAATTATTACGCTAGTATGAACTTACGAAGCAAGTCGTTTTTTATTAATAAAAATCTTATTTTTTCAATGGTTCACTTCACGTAATGCATAGTTGACCTCAGGTATCGTGAATGGTAGCATTGCTTATAATGGCAATCTTTGGGGACTTATGAGTATAGTGAACACAATGATTAAAAGTTATATTTTACTTTTAGCCTATTGTGAAAGTCTTATTGAGGATTTGCATAATAAACGGTCTATGTAGGATGATGCAATATTATTGCAGTAAGATGATAACGAATACATGACAACCCATCACAATGACTAGCAGATGTTCGTATTAAAAATGGTTTACATTCCAAAATCAACATTTTTAAATAAGCGAATTCAAAATGGATATCCAAGAAACGAAGAAAAGATTACAATCGTTTTGCAATTTTTCGCAGTTTTCAACATTATTTCATTCATATCTCGGTCATTGCTAACCAGCAAACACATTAACCCTTTGCATGCTGGGAAATTTGTCGTCTGCTAAAATGTCGTCTGCTGAATTTGTAAAATAAGCATTTTCTTCATTTTTTTCAAAGAATACTATCAGAAAAGCAAACAGTTTGGATCAAGATGAGACGCCACGTTCTGTGGCGTCTCATCTGGATCCAAACTGTTTGCAAAGGCCTTTAAAATTCGGTTCCCGCAATGAAAGGGTTAAATGGGATATTGGTGTACTAGTTTTATGCTCATACTTATGATAGTAACCGACAACTTCTCCACTTGAATCAGAGCTAGGGGAGTATGCCCGTAGAATGGACACAGTTATGTGGCCGGTCGGGTATGCCCGTATAATGGACACAGTTATGTGGCAATGTCGGGTATCGAACCCGCGATCCTCGGTTTTAGCGCTCTACCGATTGAGCTCGTCGGAACGGTTCATAGTAGAAGTTAAAAGAGGTACGACAAGTAGTATTATAGTCAATGTATTTCAGTATAAGGGTTTTTACGCTTCTTTATATATTACATAAACATTATTTCATTGTTTGACTACGGCAAAAAACAAGTAATTCACTTGTACTGTGCGAATAGGACAGTGTCTCTAAGACGATGAACTTTAAAGTGTGAAAATTATGCACATTTAAGTTTCAGTTGCATCATATAAATGTATTCATGTTTTAAATCAGTTTTCATATGAAAACCGTTTAAGTAAACTTGATTGACATAATCCCGGAAATGGCGTATACGCCAGATCACCGTACGCGAGATATTCATTTGCAGTCAATCTCTGTACAAGTGTCGCATACCGAGCTTTTAATGTTGATGACGCGCACAATATAATCTAGTGATCATTTATGATAAATATAGGAGGTAAAAGCACGGGGCCGTGACAGGTTATGAATATCATTATATCAATACAAACCGCTCACGCAGACGTAAAACTTCAAAAAAGATGATCGAGTAAGCAACATTTGTGCAGTATTACCGTATTTACCATATCAATTGAAACATTTAAAATCATAAATGAAATTTCTCCACCTTTGTTAAATGATTTAATTGTTAAGAGACAGTCAACCATAAATTTTAGATATACCAATATTTTACAGATACCACAGGTACGCACAACAACATATGGTAAAAATTCTTTTAGATATGCTGCCCCCTCGCTGTGGAACTCCCTACCAGAAGATTTTAGAAAATGTACAAATTTTTCGCAATTTAAAACTTTAATTGGGACATGGAATGGAAAAATCTGTAGGTGCAAATGCTGTAGACTGAATGGGATTTCCACAGCAAGGGAGCATCACATCACTTAGTTTTAAGTACACTTTCTGCTATAATGTTATATAATGTCAGTTTTGCTTAGCTTTGTGTGCTTTGGTTGCTTAGCATGCTCTATATGCTTTATTTTTACTTAAATGTTATATGCTGTTAGTGTTTTTCTTAGCTTTGTATGCTTTGTGTGCTTTGCATGCTATATATGCTTTGTAGGCCCTATATGCTTTATATGCTTTGTGTGATCTGTATGCTTTGTACACTTTGTGTGCTTTGCATGTTTTTTGTGTGCTTTATATACTTTATATGCATTGGTTGCATGTATACTTTGTGTGCTTTGCATGTGTTTCTTGCTCTATATACTCTATATGCCTTGTTTGCTAGGTGTATTTTTGTGTGCTGTGTATGCCTAGTATATTTTGTATGCCTGGCATGCTTTATGTGCTTTATTTGCGCTGAATTGCTATGTATGCTATGTATACTTTATGTGCCCTACGCTTTGTATACTCAGGTTGCTTTGTACGCTCCGTACGCTTTGTATGCTCTGCATGCTATGTATGCTCTTTATGCTTGATATGTTTTTTATGCTCTGCATGCTGTGTCTTAGTTGATATTTTATTCTTTCTCTTAAAAAATTATCTGACTTTTAATGTAAACAAATCTAAATTTTTTAGTACCATATCTGATGTTGTAATATCATGCTATATATTTATATGTATATCTGCCTTTTAATTGTAGAACAAATTGTTTCCAGTCTTTCAGCTTTTATACACTTGTTATTTCTTATTCATCATGTTTTATAGTCGGTTGTACAAGCTGTCTGAGCTTATGTTTGTTGTTTAACCCTTGCCGACTCAAAATAAATCTTATCTTATCTTATCTTTTATCAACATTCACGTGTTGGTAAAAAAAGCGAAACCATCGCATAAATGTCGAATGTTGTGTCATAATTATATTCGCAATGGCAATATTGAGATACTATGTCTGTTCGCTCGGAAACAGTAACATTTATCGTGATATTATCTTATATTGTATCATAGTAATCTTAAACGGTACACTCTAAATTACTTAATGCTTGACATTGTATTTTTGATGTGGTTCAATCACAGTGCGATTTATTACAAACGAACGTATACAAATATTCATATTTTGACAATCTGTTATCTTTGATGTACCAATATTCAAACGTTCAGTTCGTTAGAACCATTGAACACGCAATTATTAAAGCAATAACAATTAGTAATTGTATGTATATTATACAACTAGAGCTTTGTCACAGACGTGACGTATACCCCCACGTGCTGCATTGACAAAGAATATTTTGCATGTACCTTCACAAAACAAGAGAAGCTTATTTACGGCGATTTTTAAGAATTATTATGCCATTATCATTCATGGCCATTTTGAACTCTTGAATTCTTTCGCATGACACGCCGTCCAATGACTGTGAACAAAATTAATGTACAGAGTCATTTTAAAATCTCACAATGAATGGCATAGTTATGGCCCGGACAAGCTCATTTATGGCCATTGTTGACTTTTGAACTCAAAGTGTGACCTTGCAGATATCGACGTAATTCCTTCGCATGACACACCGTCTAATGATTGTGAGCAACTGTACCGAGTAATTATAAAATTACACAATGAATAACATAGTTATGGCCCGGACAAGATCATTTATGGCCATTTATGACCTTTGAACTCAAAGTATGTCCTTGACTTTGCAGATATCGACACAATTCTTTCGCATGACACACCTTCAAATGATGGTGAACAAATGTGCCAAATGATTTTAAAATCTCACTTTGAACGACATAGTTATGGCCCGGACAAGATCATTTATGGCCATTTTTGGCCTTTGAACTCAAAGTGTGACCTTAACCTTGCAGATATCGACGTAATTCTTTCGCATGACACACCGTCCAATGATGGTGAACAAATAGGCCAAATGATTTTAAAATCTCACAATGAACGACACAGTTATGGCCCGGACAAACTCATTTATGGCCATTTTTGACCTTTGAACTCAAAGTGTGACCTTGACTTTGGAGATATCGACGTAATTTTTTCGTACGACACACCGTCCAATGATGGTGAAAAAATGTGCCAAATGATTTTAAAATCTCACAATGAACAACACAGTTAAGGCCCGGACAAGCTCATTTATGGCCATTTGTGACCTTTGAACTCAAAGTATGACCTGGACCTTGGAGATATCAACGTAATTCTTTCGCATGACACACCGTCCAATACTGGTGAACAAATGTGCCGAATGATTTTAAAGTCTCACGATAAATGACAAAGTTATGGCCCGGACAAGCTTATTTATGGGCAACTCCAAGTGTGACCTTGACCTTGGAGATATGGACGTACTTCTTTCGCATGACACACCGTTACATGATGGTTAACAAATGTACCAGGTCATCTAACGATAAATGACAAAGTATTGTGCGGACAAACTTTTGTTTAAAACGCACTAAGTGACCCCGTGACCTAGTGTTTGACCCTGCATGACCCATATTCAAACCTGACCTAGACATCATATAGATACAACTTCTGACCAAGTTTGGTGAAGATCAGATGAAATTTTCGGGACGGAAAGACTGACCGACCGACAGACTGACAGACAAAGTGACTCCTATATAGCCCCCATTACTAATGGTAATGGGGGTATAATTAATAACCTACGATCATTTATTAGTTTGTATTTTCAATTTGTGTTATATAATGGTGCACCTACTAATTTAAGTTAGATGTCATTGTATCACATCTGTAAATATGTCATCGGTACTAACCGTATTTTAATTGAGCTGCATGGATTAGTACTGTTGTTTTTCAGCATCGAATATCTTCAAACTAAATGACCCACGTTTTTGGAAATCTGGGCTTCATGTATGTGAGTAAATTGTTGTCCCAAATGAGCCTGTGTTGCGCTCATGGGCTTATCAGGGGGGACACTTTCCACTTGATATGGATTTTTTTGTTTTCAGGAAGCCTCTTCTAAATGAAAATCAGTCAACCCTTTGCATGCTGGGAAATTTGTCGTCTGCAAAAATGTCGTCTGCTGAATTTCTAAAATTAGCATTTTCTTCGATTTTTTTTCAAAGAATACTATCAGAATAGCAAACAGTTTGGATCCAGATGAGACGCCACGTTCTGTGGCGTCTCATCTGGATCCAAACTGTTTGCAAAGGCCTTCACAACTCGGTTCCCGCACTGTAAGGTTTAAGGCTGAAAGTATTATCCCTAATTGCACAGGCTAATCTGGGACGACACAACACCCACATTCAACAAACCCAGTTTTCACAGGACGCGTCTAAACAACTGATAAGTCACTGTGCTTATACTTAATAGACAGTGCTTTATTCAGATGTAACTAGTATCTTGAATACAAAAAAAGGTAGCTGCGCATGTTTATCAGAAAATCAATCAGATAGGTAACAAATGGTTAATTTAGTCATTAAATTTCAGAACAAAGCTGTTACAATCTGGCATGGTGCAACCTGTGACAGAAATGACAATACAACATTTACAGGTAGTTCCCGTAATTGAACAAAAACACAATGCCAGCTGGCAAGTGAAAATGTTTCACTAAAATGTTTTAAGAGTAGTATGTAGGGATACGGTGTATTTAACTTTTACGCCTTAATTATAACATATTTTCTGATTTCTAAACACTTGTGCCAATGCAGTCTTGTTTAGTTACTTGTTTTGCCCATCTTTTTCAGTAAGGCAAACGTTTTGACAGCATTTTAAACTTTTCTGTAGACTTAGTGAACATTATCATACAAACATGGTAAATTTTTATCAGGAAACATTTATTACAGTGGCTAAAATTATTCGCATGACTTACATTTCATGTCAATTAGGGGCATTTTATGCGCGGGCATTACAAACTTTTTAGAATTTCACCTTTATATCAATGAATAATAACAACAGTAAAATAACCAACAACTAACAAAACCTCCAAAAATGAACTGCATATAACTTTATATAAAATCCCAATCTGATTAACAAAGAAACACTAAGATACTTGTATAAATGCAAAAATAATACAATACAAAATAATGAGACAAACAACTGAAAATGGATTTTCTTTCAGTAGGTGAGACTGATTCCACTAGAGGAAGGAGTCAAGTATTTGAAAAACTGGGCTACCGGCATGTGATTAAATTGTTGTCTCAGATTAGCCTGTGACGGCTGCACAGGCTCATCGGGTATAACCACTGAACGCTTTATGGAATTTATTGTTCGAAGAAAGTCTCTTCATAGCAAAAATCCAGTTAATATAAGGAAAGTGTTGTCCCTGATAAGCCTGTGAAGACTACACAGGCTAATCTGAAAACACACTTTGCACACTTGCATTGAGCCAAGTTTTCCCACAGGCTAAAAGAACACAATTACCCTTGATGAACTACCACAAACAATTAAAACAAGTCCCATTCTTGCCATGAATGCAGTATAGTAAAATATTGTTCTCCTCTCAATTTCACAAAAAGTTGCCTGATAATTTTAGAATCAAAACACATTGTCTGAATAATTATAATGAATGTACACATGTTTTGTATTTTCTCATGTGATTTGATTCATAGGTTTCTGTACTCCAAATTATTGTTAATTGACTGATTATTAACAATAAACAGTTAACTCACTAAAGATTTTGGCTGATTATTGCTATTAATAAAAAGTGTTCTTTCACACCAAGATAGATTTTATTTCTGTAAGAAATCATTTCCACACGGGGACAAACATTTTTAATACAATATTTGATTGGTAAAGTGCAACATAAAGCAGTTGGACCTTACATAACAAATTATTCATGCAATTTAACATATTATGCTAAATTACTGAAACCTATCATGCATGTGTACACATATGTGTACCATTATGAACACCTATGATTTTCTTCTTAAATAAAATCTTGGGTCACATTTTTTTATCCTAAGCAATTTTAAAAACGTGTCTAAGTGACTAAGTTTTTCCCTTCTTAAAGCGTTGCCTAGCAGCTCCCATTCCACCCTTTCTGTGGGTTCGCTGGTTTGTAGTCTGACTGGCATCCTCTGCTTCAACTTTGTGTTCAGAGTTTGGAGACGTTTGCTGGCCCATTGCTAAGGAGAGAACAACAGGTTTCACATTTCATCTATTAATTGTTTATTAAACCACTTAAAAACGTATTTTGACGCATTTGTAGTCACTTAGAAAGTTAAATTTAATTAAAGACCTTTCTTACTAGATTCAAATTTTATAGGTTTCATTTCCAACCCTTAGATACTGATGAGCCGCAAACAGCATAAAACCTGAACAAACTGCGAGTTACTCGAAGGCTGTACTGGTTTTATGCTGTTTGCACATAGCCATTTTCACTTAGCCTATGAGTGGGAAAGGGTTTAAAAAAACAAATGACCATGCCAAAAAAATATTTGCATTTTTTATAACTACATGTAATTTACTTTAATAGAAATAACTATGCAATCCCACACATTCTTTATCAGTCATTATGTAGCCCTCTGCCTTCTTCATCAGTCATCATGCAGCATTCTTTGTTAGTTATCATATAGCCTTCATTACATTAAATAATAAAGCACAGCTAGTGGCTTAAAGTGTTTTTCTTCAGCTTGACCTCTTCACCTTGTGTTTGATTCCACATGAACCTGTTTTGAGCTCAGTTGATATATCATTGAACAAACTATTCATGAATATTGGGCAAAAAATGTGGCATTAGACAAAGATTTTACGAAAATTTGGCAATGAATGTTGAGTGAACAAAGGTTTCATGAAGATTGGGCAATAAATGTAGCATTGAAAAAGTTTTGATGAACATTGGAAAAAACTTGGCGAGCTAGACATTTCACTTTGAAGCTTTCAAAACAGCCATATATTGTCAAAATTTCAAGAGATAATTGACACAAATATTGATTTGGCAAAAAATGTGATTTATATGAGATTTTATCAACTTCTCCTTAATTTGCACCTTGTGCCCTAGTTTTTAACCCCATATGACCCAGGGTCTATCCCTTCCAAATATCCTTGGCACCAAGACAAATGTTCTTGCCATGTTTCAGAAAGATTGGGAAAAAAATGATTTCTGAATTTTTCACAAGGTATTAAATAGTGGACACAAAGAATCAATGACAGACCAAAATGTGATCACAAGAATCCTTCATAGGCATGATAAGCTCAAGCGAGAATAAAATTATATCTATGGATGCATGTAATTGAAGTAATCCATTCATTCACTAGAATTGATATGTAGTGAAGAAATATTTCCCATCACTCCCTGGTGCCATATGTTGTAACATGGAGCCAGTTGATACACACAAAATGTTACACACGGGACCAGTGTTGAGCATGTGGCATGGTTTTATACACATGATAGAGGACAGCACTACAATGTTACTTACCAAATACTACACTACCATTCTACGAATTAATAATAATTTTACATAAATCATAGGACCCCTGCCTGTGGCTAGTGTTGACTATAGAGGTATGGTTGGAACAAATATCATTGATGACCGCAACGCTGCTTGTTTGACCAAATCTTAAACCTCTGGCTATGACATAATGTTGTGTCAAAGGAAAAGATTTTTCCATCGACATATTTAAGGGGTGGGGGTATAAAAATTGCAGCCAACCTTCCATTAAATTCACAGGTGGTTCCAATCTGGACTTCACGTCTGATTGCCTAAGGTGCCTGAAAATGAAAAACTTTAAGATTCTTCATGTTTTTCCTTCTCTTAAACATATGGGCGTTTCTCTGTGAAAAGGGGGTTTAATTCATGTGTGCAAAGAGGGTTTAATTCATGTGCGTAAAGTGTCATCCCAGATTAGCCTGTGCAATTTGCACATCTAACAGCGTTAACACTTTCCGGTTTTATTACTTTATTTGTTTAAAGAAAGTCTCGTCTTAGCAAAAATCCTGTTTAGACCAAAAGTGTTGTCAATGATTAGCCTGTGCACACTGCACAGGCTTATCTGGGACGGCACTACGCACAAGCATTAAACCCCATATAGCATTAACAAGCTTTTGGAAAAAAATATTTTAAGTTTCAGATTACACCAGCCAACACATAAATTATGGCCATCATTTTATGTGATCTTAAATGGAATCAAGTGCTGCCTGTTCATAAATAACTCAAGACATCAATACTGTTAGTTTTACCTTGAACCAGAAACTGCTAGAGCTTTGTTACAAACCTTAATAATATTTCCACACTCCTTTGTCAACTATGTTAACTTGCAAATAACTAAGAACTGTGTGAAAGGCTTGGCATTAAGTGTTTGCACTTCTATTCTTCTTGGTGATGACGTTTGTTTCTATGTCAACTCTATCTCTTCAGAAATGTAGGATTTCTTTTCTAAACAAACTTATTCCAGCATACCAACCAAAAAAGCCATAATCAAACAGGAAGACTAATATATATATGCACTCCATGTGGGTGTAAAAAAAATTAAGAGATGCACATAATGAAAACAATTTGACTAAAAGTGTGAAATAAATAAAAGGTTGACTGTCTCAATATGTGGCTCAATACAAAGTCTTTTCAGCTTTAAAAGCTTGAATACAACAGATCCATAGAATTTGTTAATTATGACTCATAGCCATAAGCTGCATTATTTAAACTAAAATGCATTTTCCTGTACTGTTTATTAGCAAAATAATTGATGTGACAATTTCTCCCTGAACATACAAAATTAATCCACCATCTACATGTATACCTCACCTGTAAGCCAGCAGCACTAGAAATCCAAGGCACCCAAACACCGTAACCAGAAGTACCTGCAGCACCACATTCTGAAAATATACCATACATTATATTACCACAGTTTAACAGAAGATATACCAAACATTATATTACCACAGTTTAACAGAAGATATATCAAAACTTATATTACCACAGTTTAACAGAAGAAATACCAAACATTATATTGCCACAGTTTAACAGAAGATATACCATACATTATATTTACAAATTTAAACAGAAATTATACTATACATTATATCACCACAGTTTAACAGAAGATATACCAATCATTATATTACCACAGTTTAACAGAAAATATACCATACATTATATTGCCACAGTTTAACAGAAAATATACCATACATTATATTGTCATAGTTTAACAGAAGATATACCAAACATTATATTGCCACAGTTTAACAGAAAATATTCCATACATTATATTGTCACAGTTTAACAGAAAATATACCATACATTATATTGCCACAGATAAACAGAAAATATACTATACATTATGTTGACACAGTTTAAAAGGAAATTATACCATACCTTATATTGCCACACTTTAACAAAAGATATACCATACATTATATTGCCACAGTTTAACAGAAAATATAATATACACTATATTGCCATAGTTTAACAGAAAATATACCATACATTATATTGCCACAGTTTAACAGAAGATATACCAAACATTATACTGCCACAGTTTAAAAGAACATATACCACACATTATATTGCCACCATTTAACAGAAGATATACCAAACATTGTATTGCCACCGTTTAACAGAAGATATACCAAACATAATATAGCAACAGCTTAACAGAAAATATACTATACATTAAATCACCACAGTTTAACAGAAGATATACCATTCCAAACATTATATTGAAACAGTTTAACAGAAAATATACTATACATTATATTGCCACAGTTTAACAGAAAATATACCATACCTTATATTGCCATAGTTTAACAGAAGATATACCAAACATTATATTGCCACAGTTTAACAGACAATATACAGTACCAAACATTATGTTGCCACAGTTTAAAGATGTATACCACCTTACAGTGAAATAATATTTGAATAGCTGCCTATGGTATTAAAGAAAGCTAATAACAGTCACAAAATGGTTGTTCTTGTTAGTTTTTTTTACAAATGACAACATTCTTCTTGCTAAAGAAGAAGGCCAAGATGGCCCTAGTTCGCTCACCTGAGAGGAGTCTGTTCATTCAATCTTTACCTAATGTCAAACATAACCTAGATATTGACAAGACAAACATCCTGGTCAAGTTTCATCATTATTGAACCAAAACTCTGGCGTATGGAGTGTTTTTGTTTTTGTAAGATTTGAACTGGTGACCTATATTTTGAGTTGGCCCCCCATACCAAACATCAAACTTTGCTTACAAAAATAAATATAATGACCAAGATTCATAAAATCTGAAACAAAATTGTGACCTCTAGAGTGTTTACAAGGATTTTGTATAATATAATGAAAATTTGGACAATCTAAGTGCAATAATTATGGCATTAATTATGTGATTTTGCTCATTATCAAACTTGACTGAGATCTTTCAGCAACTTTGATAAAGAATGCTTGAGAAATGTGAATGCTAGAGTTTTTACAAACCAAATGTGGACGGGCGGACTGCGGACAAAGACCAATCCTTAAACCTCACCTGAGCAATCAGGTCAGCTAAAAAGTGTGTTTCACCAATCTGAGCCATTTTCCAACTTGTCCGAGAAATCAATAAAACCAATGTATTGACTAAGTTTCACGATGATTAGGCAAAAAATGTGACTTCTATAGTGTTCGATCACAAGGTTTCTCACCCCCACTAGCAGCCATGTTTTTTGACCGATCGGGACCATTTGCGAACTCATCTGAGATATATATATTTAACCAATCTTTTCACCAAGTTTCATGATGATTGGGCAAAAAATGTGATTTCTAGAGTGTTCACAAGCTTTTTTTACTATATAAATATAAGAAAACTGCCCCCCCCCCCCGGCAGCCATGTTATTCAACTGACCCGAACCATTTTCGAACTCAACTCTCATATCAAGGAAACGAATGTTCTGACCAATTTAATGAAAATTTGGCAAAAAATGTGACTTCTAAAGTGTTAATATGTTTTCACTATATACATATAGAGAAAAATGCCCCACCCACTGGCGGCCATGTTTTTTCACCGATCTGGACCATTCTCGAACTGGTCCGAGATGTCAATAAAACCAATGTTTGACCAACTTTCATGATGATTGGGCAAAAATTGTGACTTCTAGAGTGTTTACAAGGTTTCTCTATAGCCAAATAAGGAAAACTGCCCCGCCCACTGGCGGCCATGTATTTCAACTGACCGGAACCACTTTTGAACTCAACCAACATATCATTAAGACAAACATTTTGACAAAGTTACATGAAGATTGGGCATGAAATGTGACTTCTACAGTGTTTACAAGTTTTTTCTTTTGTTTGACCTAGTGACCTAGTTTTTCACCCGGCACGACCCAGTTTCGAACTCTACCGAGATTTCATTGGGACAAAGCTTCTGACCAAGTTTCATGAAGATCGGACAATAAATGTGGCCTCTAGAGTGTTTACGAACAATTGTGAACGGACGGAGGGCAGAAGTTAAATATCAGTATGCTACCTTATATTCAAAGAAATATCTGTATGGAAGGTTTATCAGCAAGGTATATATCAGTATGCTACCTTATATTCAAATGAATATCTGTATGGAATGTTTATCAGCTTGGTCTATATCAGTAAGCTACCTTATATTCAAAGGAATACCTGTATGGAAGGTTTATCAGCAAGGTATATATCAGTATGCTACCTTATATTCAAAGGAATATCTGAATGGAAGGTTTATCAGCATGGTATATATCAGTATGCTGCCTTATATTCGAAGAAATACCTGTATGGAAGGTTTATCAGCAAGGCATATATCAGTATGCTACCTTATATTCAAATGAATATCTGTATGGAAGGTTTATCAGCGTGGTCTATATCAGTATGCTACCTTATATTCAAAGGAATATCTGTATGGAAGGTTTATCAGCAAGGTATATATCAGTATGCTACCTTATATTCAAAGGAATATCTGTATGGAAGGTTTATCAGCAAGTTAAATATCAGTATGCTACCTTATATTCAAAGGAATACCTGTATGGAAGGTTTATCAGCGTGGTATTTATCAGTATGCTACCTTATATATGAAGAAATACCTGTATGGAAGATTTATCAGCAAGGTATTATATCAGTATGCTACCTTATATTCAAAGGAATATCTGTATGGAAGGTTTATCAGCAAGGTATATATCAGTATGCTACCTTGTACTCAAAGCAATACCTGTATGGATGGCTTATCAGCGAGGTATGTGTCTGCCATGACAATCAGGAGACCTATAAAGGAACCGCCTCCACAGAACACCCAGGGCTCCCTCTGCTCCTCTGTAAAGTAATTAACAAGTTTACATGTGCACACGCTAAATTGAAAACAACAATAGATGTGTTTGTCAGAAACACAATGCCCCCTATTGCGCCTCTTTGAAATAAAATTTCAATATATCATTTGGCAGGTTTAGAAATTATCTCCCTTTTAAAGCTTATTACTTCCCTTGGATTGTATTTTTTTACTTTTGACCTTGAAGGATGACCTTGACCTTTCACCACTCAAAATGTGCAGCTCCATGAGATACACATGCATGCTAAATATCAAGTTGCTATCTTCAATATTGCAAAAGTTATGGCCAACTTTAAAGTTTTCTGACGGACGGACAGACAGTTCAAATGCTATATGCCACCCTACCGGGGGCATACAAATGACCTTATGACTAAAGTGTCTAAAGGCTCAGTAACAAACAGGAGATCCATTATTGGCATTCTCGAAATGCGTTTTGTAATGGTGGGTTGACATCAAATTTTAGTAATTAATGTCACTTTTTTAAAGTTTTGATCTACTAAAATCCAACTACAGTGCTGCTGTCATTGATTGCTTCATTTGTCAAGGTGCAGGAGCACATGACTTTGTGGTGCTTTTTTTCCAATAGCTTAAAAAAAAATCTTATGAATTTCAACTAGTGCATAAAAGACAGATTTTATGCTGCTTATGGCAGTATGAAATACATCAGAATTACTTTTTTTTTTTAATAAGCATGTGTTCTTGTTTAAAAATACGATCTGTACTGCATTCATTTATACAGTTATGCTTCACGCAATCTAAAATTTTGTCACCGATTTCAGACGTATTCAAGGATTTATTCTTATACCTTATGATATCGACACAAACTGCAAGAATACTCTCTTTTATGCACTAAAGATTTTGCAAATGAATTTAAATAACTTGAGATATTTGCAAAAATAAAGTTCTTGACAGTGTGTTAACATTCTGTCCAGCCTGTGTGTAAACCCTTGAAAACCCCGTTGATTCTGCACCCTGTTGTTTTTATTAACGTTATGACCAAAATGCAAAATTGCTGTTTCTGCTAAACAATTTTGTATCAGATACAATAGTTTCAAGTAGATCTTCAAAATGTTCATCTGCAAAGTGTAAAAATGTATTTTTAACAAAAGACATAATAAAGCTTTTGAAATATGGTACCCACGAGATCAGAAACTGCAAAATAATACTAGAAATTACAAACGATTTTGACTGGATGAAAACACATTAAATTTCCTTGATATATGCCTGAATGGGCAAGCTTTTCCATACAGAAATAGGATGCCTGTACTTTTATATGCTTAATTGCTTATGAGACTTTATAACAAGAGCACCGCTTAACGGGTGCCACGCTCGGCTACGGGTGCAGTTTTGAATAAATGAAAGCTTGTCAGAATTATTATTTTTTGAAGGTAGGTCACAGTGACCTTGACCTTTGACCTAGTGACCCCAAAGTGGGTGTGGCATGTAGAACTCATCAAGGTGCATATACATACGAAGTTTCAAAGTTGTAGGTGGAAGCACTTTGATTTTAGAGTCAATGTTAAGGTTATCGCACGACGCGGACATCAGTCAGCGGACGACAAGCTGGCTATGACAATACCTCGGGTTTTCTCTGAAAACGCAGAGAAACGCCGTGCTAAAAACACGTTACAGCAAAGAAGTACGTGAAAGACATTTTGCACTTTACTACAACACAACAATAGCAAAACTGTGTTAGAACTAAAAATGTTTGAGTCAACATTAACATATATAAAAACAAAAGCACCGCATAACAGGTGCCAATGCTTGGCTGCGGGTGCATTTTTTAATAAACGAAAAAGCTTGTCAGAATTTATTTATTAATAATTACTTATTTTAGAGGTCACAGTGACCTTGACCTTTGACCTAGTGACCCAAAAATGGGTGTGGCGTGTAGAACTCGTCAAGGTGCAGCTACATATGAAGTTTCAAAGTTGTAGGTGGAAGCACTTTGATTTTAGAGCCAATGTTCAAAACCTTAACAAAATGTTAAGGTTTTAGCACAACGCGGACGGCGGACACAATGACGGACAAGACACGACACGACCAGCTGGCTATGACAATACCTCGGGTTTTCTCCGAAAACAGCCGAGCTAATAAAGCAATACAACTTAGTTAGAATGTAGAAAGATCACAGTAAAGAAGGCAGTATCTTTGAAGAGAGTGGTGAAACTACTATGTGTGGTTGTCAAGGAAACATTCAAACAGAATGAAAATGTTTGTCACTTGTTATTGAATGAAACACTACACATGAAAGGGAACTAAACAACATGGTAAACATTAACTTAATTGACAAGCTAATAGCAATCAATCTATTGAGAAAACAAGGTATACATTGTATATATTTCTTACTTACTCAGAAAAATTTCACTCGTAATTTACCCATTACCATGCTTTATAAAAACTTGATGATCATTCAAAATAAATAAATATTCATAAACTTTAGTTTTTACACTGAAAATAAAAGAGGTAATGTGTTAAAAGGCATATGAATCAATCCACATGAAAACAGCCCTAGCAGCATAATTTTTGTGCATCCAATTGAAGGAGCAATTTATATTTAAAGATATTAAATGGAAAAAAAATTTGATTATCTAATGACCTGAAAATATATCCTGAAGTAAGAATGCAAGAGAAATTTTGATATTTTTACAATTTCAGTCCATTGCTCCTTGAAAACCAAACTCTCTAACAACCGGATTTCTCTGAAAACTTAACAGAGTCAATTAACCATTTTTTAATGTGCTGCTATTGACCCTTATTTTTAATGTGCTAAATTCCTTGGCATACTGAACACTCTCAATGATCAGTGGACAGGGGTCAATCAATGCTTGTGGTAACCAATCATGGATTTGAGCCTACCTCTGGTTATACCAGGCTACATGCTTAGTGTTGCCCAGATTAGCCTGTACAGTCTGGATTTTTCTTTGAGAAGACAAAAAAGTAAATATTATATAAAAGTGGAAAGATTGTCATCCCTGAAAAGCCTGCACTACAAATTTCTGGCAACCAGTTAAATCTGGATACCCTACAGCAGGCGATGCTGGTCAACCAGTTAAATCTGGATACCCTACAGCAGGCGGTGCTGGTCTTCATGTTAAATCTGGATACCCTACAGCAGGCGGTGCTGGTCAACCAGTTAAATCTGGATACCCTACAGCAGGCGGTGCTGGTCTTCATGTTAAATCTGGATACCCTACAGCAGGCGGTGCTGGTCAACCAGTTAAATCTGGATACCCTACAGCAGGCGGTGCTGGTCTTCATCAACCAGTTAAATCTGGATACCCTACAGCAGGCGGTGCTGGTCTTCATCAACCAGTTAAATCTGGATACCCTACAGAAGGTGGTGCTGGTCTTCATCAACCAGTTAAATCTGGATACCCTACAGCAGGCGGTGCTGGTCTTCAACCAGTTAAATCTGGATACCCTACAGCAGGCGGTGCTGGTCTGTCAACCAGTTAAATCTGGATACCCTACAGCAGGCCGTGCTGGTCTTCAACCAGTTAAATCTGGATACCCTACAGCAGGCGGTGCTGGTCTGTCAACCATTTTAATCTGAATACCCTACAGCAGGCGGTGCTGGTCTTCGTTTCATTATATAAAAAAATCTTCTGTATCCTTAATTTTTGTGACCAACAACTCCTTTCCTGATAATTAGACTATTCACTTTTACATTATACCTTCATAACTCTATGTTTTCGGACACTTAAAAATAATTAAAAAATTTTCGTGTCCGAAAACTTAGATACGAAAAATATTCACAAAATACAGATGTCCGAAAACTAAGAGAAGAAAATTAAAGTGTCCGAAAATAGCGTCAATTGTATCAACGACTACCGGTAATAGCATGCGCTTGTAAAATACCATGCCATATAGTATAAATTACAGTTATAAATGTTTGCACTGCATTTAAAGTAATTTTAAATGCTTAATTTATTTGACAGAAAGTTACAACAAGGCTGTACTTTGACCAACAAGTTCAAAGATGAGCATGTGATGTACCGATACTCGCTAGTATGAACCTGTAATTAACTCAATAAAAAAAGCAAACTATGAATTCTTTGTTAATTTCTGATAGTTGTTGTCTAACACCTTCCATTGTTCGTAAATCTTGCAAAAGGGTGCATCACACTTTGAAGCGTTTAGTATTTTTCACAGTTATTTGACTGAGAAGGGGTAGTACCATTGCGGTAGATAATTGAACTGTTAATTGGCACTACCCCTGGTAATTGTCATAATGCTTATTCTATCGGGCGAAACCATTGTTTCATACTGGTTTACAAGGTTATTTACCCAATAACGCAAATGTAATGGTACGGCGTTGCCCTCAGGCATGCACCTGCCATGTTTTATGATGTTAATCTGGTTGTAAACCCCATGATCGAAGTGTCATTAGATATCAAAAACTTGAACGAATTTGGTAACATAGCGCTGTAAAATATACTGTCCGAAAACATTAATTATGGACGAAAACTCGTGTGTCCGAAAATTAAGAGTCACAAAAAATATTTATTTTTGCTAAAAAAGGGGTGTCCAAAAACTTAGTGTCCTAAAACATAGAGTAATTACGGTAATGTAATGAAATATGTTTTAATTGTTTACTGTGTCTCTTGTCATGCGTACCAAACGTTAAAAAAAAATATATAAAATGAATTTAAAATAATAATTTGTGACAATTAAAATGTTATTAATGTCATAATACAAAATGCAAGAAAAAGTGAAAAATACAATTTATTATGCGTTATTGTAAAAACTATGTGCTTTAAATCCTCAATAAAAATATTGTGCCTGTGTTTTAAAAACCTTTATCACACCAAAATGTTCAAAATACTCATTTGAAAATATCACCATCACTGTATTGTAATTCCATTTAAAAAGACCTGCAACAGATTGTTTTATGCAATCTGTTTAATGCAATCTGTTTAATGCAATCTGATCAAACAACTATCTCTCAGCACATCAACACAGTTCAACCACTTAAAACTGGAAAACAATGACAGCTGTGAAGAATCTAAAGAGAGACCGCATGCATATTCAAGACAGAGGTGAAAACTATACTTTTCTTAGCATCTTGTACCAGTGTGTTTGTGTTGGCCACAGTCTTGCGGACCTCTTCGTTGCTTGGGTCAAGAATCATGGCTTGCTGAAACAGAGAAGCACCATGCAAAAATGGGTCATGTGTACCCAGCAGAGCCCTAGACCAGCCTGTACAGTCGCGCAGTCTGGTCATGAACTACCCTTTCTGCTATTAAGTCACTCACAGTTTATTAAGCGGACAAGGGGACTCTTGACCTGACCAAGTGAAGGCACAGTCTGGTCTAGAGCTATCCAGGCACCATATGTCATGAGATTAAATGCTAGATTTCTAATAAGGATACTGATAAATACCAAAGTAGGTATTCAAATCCATAAAATAAATCTGCGGAAAAGTATTTTGACTCTCAAGATGGTGTATTGTTTCATTCCTATTATCATTTGCTTCAAAATATAAATCCTCATTTTAAGTCCATGTTAATGTCATACCAGGACAGTAATTCTAGTTTTAGTAAAATGTTTTTCAAAGACCAGCCAGCTACTAGTATTTTCGTTATAGAAAACAGCAATTCTTATAATTGCTGCTATGGTATGTTAAATTTTGTTCATGTTTTATTATCAGACGGCCAAGTTACATATTTACATATATAAATTAATGATATATCAACATTTTCAATTTTTTCATCATGCATATGTCTGTTCCTGTTGACTGTCCCCTGGGAATACTAGTCCATTAAGTTTTGCAAAAAAATGATTTTGATCTAGAGAAAATTGAAAGACACAGAGTGAAATAACAAAAGTCATGGTCTTTAAGAAGCTACATCCCTGGTCAGGAAAGTAATTCTCGTTTTACTCAACATACCAGATTACAGCGCATACTAATTACAGTTATAATCAAAATTTCAGATTACAAACTTGAAAAATCAATATCATGATCAAAATCATGATATACATATAAATTAATATTTAAATATTTTTCAATCAATCCACAGAATAACTATTATCTTTTATCAATCAGTAAGATTCATTAAAAGTACATGAATGCAATTGTTTTCACGAAATAAGACTTCACATCATGCTATTGGAATGCCAGGTTAGGATGCATTCTTTATAACTTTATACAAAGGAACTCTATACAACAGGGAAAGTAAAGCCTATGAGTGGTCGTCATGGATTTTTTTTCCCTTTTGACAGGTAATTTTTTCTGTCAATATAAGGTGTGAATTTTCCAAATGCTTGTATTGGTGAGCAAGGGAGTATCTTTAAAAGCAGAAAAGAATGAGCTTCATCACAAGCTCTGATATGTTTTTCTGGAGGCCATTACTTCAAATGCAAACATAAAATCAGTGTTCACCAAGATTCAATGAGTACACAGGAAAACACCAATTATATATATACATATAAAAGGCAATAAAGACCAATTACGCGGAAGAAACCGAAGATAATGTGACAGCTCAAAGCAATTTATTCACCATTAAATCTCAGGTGATCGTAAATATGTGTAGGTATACTGTTAACTACATATTCCACGAGCATGCCCCTAAGGTGGGCATACAGGCATTACCAATATGTACATGTAGATATTTCACACCTTGTCACCAAGCAATGTACAATAATGTGTATTTCAAACCTTAGTTTCAGTTGTGTACACTTTCACACTAAATAAATTTATAAAAATCTTTGTAAATTATTTTATATCAACTGTATGTCTAAATTATTTTGTGTAATTGTTGTAAATATTTTTTATGGCAAAAGTATGTCTTCGATCGACTTTTGTTTCTTTTATATCATCATTCCAACAAACAAACAAGAGCACCGCATAACGGGTGTTAATGCTCATCTGCGGATGCAGTTTTGAACAAGAGCACCGCCTTGCGGGTGCAGACAGCTCATCTATTTTCTTGTTAAAGGTGAAGGGACTCTCATTTTCAATCACAAAGGAGGGAGGGGTGGAGTGAAGAGGGGTGTATAGTGTGGGGGTGTGGACATTTATTACATTATCTTCCAAAAATGCGAAAAAAATGCAAAAAAAAAAAAATCGGGGGGGGGGTGGGGGTGGGGGGGGGGAGGGGGGGGGATTCTTGGGTGCGATGGTAGGACGGTATTTCAAACATAAAATAATAAAAATAAATATTTGTGTTTTTTAACCGTTTAAAAAAATAAACAAATTGGGGGGAGAGGTGGGGGGGGGGTGTAGTGTGAGGGTGTGGTGGTAATTTGTGAGATGATCTTAAAAAAAAAATTAAAAAAAATTGAGGGGGGGGGGGGAGATTCGGGTGGGGGAGGAGTGGTGGTGGGGGATTCTTGGGTGCGATGGTTGGACGGTATTTCAAACATAAAATAATAAAAATAAATAGTTGTGTTTTTTAACCGTTTAAAAAAAAATAATTGGGGGATGGGGGGTATAGTGTGAGGGTTTGGTGGTCATTTGTGAGATGATCTTAAAAAAAAAAAATAGGGGGGGGGGGGTATTCGTATGATAACAACGCACTATACACACCCCATATGATAGTAACGCACTATACACACCCCATATGATAATAATGCACTATACACATCCCATATGATATAGTAACGCACTATACACACCCCATATGATAGTAACGCACTATACACACCCCATATGATAATAACGCATTATACACACCCCATATGATAATAACGCACTATACACACCCCATATGATAATAACGCACTATACACACCCCATATGATAGTGACGCACTTTACACCTCCCATATGATAGTAACGCACTATACACACCCCATATGATAATACAAATGTAATGCACTATACACACCCCATATGATAATAACGCACTATACATACACACCCCATATGATAATAATGCACTAAACACACCCCATATGATAGTAACGCACTATACACACCCCATATGATAATAATGCACTATACACATCCCATATGATAGTAACGCACTATACACACCCCATATGATAGTAACGCACTATAGACACCCCATATGATAATAATGCACTATACACACCCCATATGATAATAATGTACTATGCACACCCTATATGATAATAATGCACTATACACAACCCATATGATAATAATGCACTATACACACCCCATATGATAATAACGCACTATACATACACACCCCATATGATAATAACGCATTATACACACCCCATATGATAGTTATGCACTATACACACCCCATATGATAGGAACGCACTATACACACCCCATATGATAGTAATGCACTATACACACCCCATATGATAGTAACGCACTATACACACCCCGAATGATAGTAATGCACTATACACACCCCATATGATAGTAACACACTATACACACCCCATATGGTAATAACGCACCATACACACCCCATATGATAATAATGCACTATACACACCCCATATGATAGTAACGCACTATACACACCCATATGATAATAATGCACTATACACACCCCATATGATAATTACACACTATACACATCCCCATATGATAGTAACACACTATACACACCCCATATGATAATAACACACTATACACACCCCATATGATAGTAATGCACTATACACACCCCATATGATAGTAACGCACTATACACACCCCATATGATAATAACGCACTCTGGTAATGTCCAGCCTGGAATTCAACCTCTCCTTTCCTGAAATACCCCTGCAAACAAAAACAAACAGATAACCGTGTATTTAGTTTAAGAAGTGGAAAGAGAAAAGTTTAAAAGATAAGAATAGTTACATACATTATTTTTGATAAAAAATTATATTAGTCTTCTTACATTAACATTTACTAAAACACTGATAACAATAGCAAATGTTAACTTATATGTAACAATAATATACTTGTTGCATTAGAAAGAAATAAAAGATATACTTGTTGATTATACAGAAAGGTACAGCATTTAAAACAAGATGTGTTTGTGAAACACAATGTCCCCCTAAATGATGTTCGACCTTGAAGGATGACCTTGACCTTGTGAAGGATGACCTTGACCTTGACCTTTCACCACTCAAAATGTGCAGCTCCATGAGATACACATGCATGACAAATATCAAGTTGCTATCTTCAATATTGCAAAAGTATTCATAAAATAAGCAATTTGGGCCACATATATTTGACCTATGACCTTGAAGGATGACCTTGACCTTTCACCACTCAAAATGTGCAGCTCCATGAGATACACATGCATGCCAAATATCAAGTTGCTATCTTCAATATTGCAAAAGTATTCATAAAATGAGTGATTTTGGCCACATATATTTGACCTCTGACCTTGAAGGATGATCTTGACCTTGACCTTTCACCACTCAAAATGTGCAGCTTCATGAGATACACATGCATGCCAAATATGAAGTTGCTATCTTCAATATAGCAAAAATTATTGCAAAATGTTAAAGTTGGTGCAAACAGACCAACAGACAGACCAACAGACAGGGCAAAAACAATATGTCCCCCACTACTATAGTGGGAAGTGGGGGGCATAAAAATGTAATTGTGGTAAGCCTTTAATAATGTTACATCATGAAGTGCAACTGTTCTGATCTACACAGTGTTTTTTTTTCACCATTTGGGAATAGAGCCAGTTCCTTTTGAATTAGAAACAAATTGCGGCGTTTTGACTAAAATTGGGGAAGTATTGTTGTTGTTGATTTGCTAACAAATAATTCAAAATTTAGAATAAAAAGACTTCAATATATTATTAACTAAGGTTCAACTTATAGAGCTGGAAGGAGATAAACTAAATGTTAAGAGCTCAAATACACAAATAAATAATCAAACCTTCAATTGGGAGTTTTTAAGTCCCATTTGGAAAAAATGTATACTTTTTTTGCATTGGGAATTGGGCAGAATACCGGCCTCTTATTCAAACGAAAAAAAACAACACTGCTACATAAAGCTAAATCTATGTACTTACAACCTTTCCCAACCAAGGCAAACTGGTAAGAACATACCGATACATTTAATGTACATATTGTTGCATTCATAGCAGATTTTTGTTACTTTATTTACATCAATACCAAATTTCACCATGCTTGTAAAAAACTCACATATTTTTTTGGGAAATTAAATTCAATATGGAAACATTGCTGGAGATAGTGCTTTAAATACATATACATCTTTGCTCTGATCCATACGAATAAATACAGAGTGAAGTTCAAGGGAGGCAACCTTAAAAAAATACAGCTTTATGGCAGTGTTTCATGATTTAACTCCCCCCAAAATAATCTAGAGCAAATGAGAAGATTACTGCAACCGTCTCACTTTGTCTTCCTCCTGCTGCCGCTCAGCACAGATTCACATACAAACATATAAACATCTTTTTAAATATATGTTTTGCAAATATTCAAAGGAAAATGATAACACTATGCTGAAACACCCTTGTAACCAGTTGAAATGTTTAAATTCCTTTGATTCAGCAAATAAGTCAAAGATGTCACTTTAATGCTCCGGATTTTTCCTACCTGCCTCTTTTTAGCAGCATCCTGTACCCTAGATCTCAGAGCTTCAGATGGGCCTAAATAGAAGGGCACGGCAACCTCAAGGGCCCACCCTGCCCCTGAGGACTCCCACCAAACCATTTCATTATCTGATCACATCAAATTTTATTTGAAGTTTACATAAACTAAGTGAAACTAGTTTTATTGAGTATAAACACAATGTTTTAATGAAAATACATGTTACATGATGTACTTGTAATATCATATGTATATTTTACACAATCATGCTATATTGAAATGAGTTAATATGACCATGCACATTCAAGTGCCCTTTTTACAAAAAAAGCCCTTTTCAAATCCTATCTTTAATACTGCAGATCTTTCCCAATATCCATGCATTTTAAAATACTAACCCATTTGATCAATGTAACAATAACAATAAGGTCACCTTGGGCCACTTGGGTTGTAGCCGTATGGTGGTGTTGGCATCCTGCATGGCCAGATAATACTGTTGCAGCTTTAGGAAGGCCAGAGAGCGATTGCTGTATATGAGGTGATTCTGCCGGTCTGTATCCAGAGCATGAGTATAGTGTAGCACGGCCTCTGTGTACTTCCCTGCCTTGACACACTCATTGCCTTGCAGCCTCAGCTCTTCAGACTTCAAATAAAAAAGATAATCATTATATGCATTCAGTTATTGTTAATTTAATTCTGGCACAATTTGGACACTCTGGGCGAATTCATAATATTGAAGTTTTGCTTTTTAGATTCTTAGTAATACTGATTGGCATGATTTCACAATATCAAAATGTTAGCTTGCTTTTTTTAAGTGACATGTTCACAGTTTGGCAAAACGATGATTTTCAAAATCAATGTCATATATTCAAACAAGAATGTATGCCTTATGTTTAATCAAGCAAAATAATGCTCTTGACTGAGCAAAATGATTAAAAATATTGATAAATTAAGGGATAGTTATCATTTGAGATCTGTAAAATAATAAACTGTTTGTAATGCTTTCCTCAACTATTTAGAAAATATGCAGACTATTACTATAGGGTTTATGGTTAGCTAATCAATATTAACGACTGCATGTGGCTGTGGAAGTGCATGGGCTTCCACAGGAACCGGGTTTGAATCCCGAGAACGCCAATGTTTTTTATTCAATTTTTTTTTCTTGCAATTATCGGTATTTTATGGAATTGTTTTTCAACATATTTAATGGTATTTTTCAAAAATTGGAAAATCTGTGAACTAGTCCCTTTAATAATTATGGAACATGGAGCATCAGTGTAGATATGTATATTATATTTTGAAATAGAAAAGCTTAAAATTTCTAATAGGCACATGAAAAGTACAAACATAAAATCCATGACCTAATTGTGTTAACCTTTGCAGTTTAAAAATTCATGTGGTTAGCACATGGGACAATAATGCCCAGGAATATGTATTTATATGTTTCTCATTAGACAGTCACTTGAGGCAAAAAAAAAGTCCGTTTCCGGTCGCCCGACCGTGTCTCCCAAATCGGCGCCGACCCTCAACTTTTTATTGGGGTCGCCAAAAAAAAAATCAAGAGAAAATTTAAAAAATGTTCATTTCGTTCATATAAGATGTTATATCAAGCAAACAAAGCATATATATACATGTATTTTTTTTATCTTATTAGAAGCTTTAGTAGCCTTCCATTCTGGTACCCCCCCCCTCCCAATTTTTTTTTTAAATCCCTACCTACTGACCCTGTTTTTTTTCCAAGGAGAACAGAAACGGACCTTCTCTTTTTTTGGACAAAGTATTTAACCATTACTTGACACCAAAGCTGTGGAATAAATTCCAAGGAAACACATTTTTTCCTTCTTTATTAAGTGTCAGTGAAAAACACTTTCCCAATATAGTAAAATTACATAATTACAAATTGCTGACTTAATTTTTATATTTTTTTTACATACAATAATTTATTAATTCCTTATTAAATTGTAATTAATCTATTCCTCATTGCAGACATTTAATTTGCAATTTGCATGATTTAATAATAATGGAAATAATATATTATAACAATTATTAATAACATAAAAATTAATATGCAACAGGGAGCATTCAAGATATGCCCGCATGCTCAAAAGTGCCTTTTTTACAAAATATTGCGCGTCGAAAGGGCTTTTTTGACAAAATAGCCCCCCCCTGCCCTTTTCAAATCTTAGCTGGAGCACTTAGATGGTTGTGTGCAGTTAAATACATGTACCAAGCAATACAAAAATCCCAATCTGAAGATTTCTCGAGCAAATTTTCCCATTCCCTGGGGTTTTCAAGATTATTCTTCCAGTTGGCAGGGTACCAGAAAGTTTCCTGATCGGGCAAAAATATCGCTGGATTGTGTTTGATAAATTCCATTTTTATAATCCAGAAGTTTGTATGGTTACAGGTAGTCTTATTTATAAGACGCGCAAAGAATTTAGAGATACCTTTAATATGGGCTAAATTTTTCTCCAAATATTACCAATATAAAAAGTAGCTTAATATTTGAGAGCGTCAACAAGTTGGACTAGGTTACAGGTAGTACATAACACATACATGCCATATGTCCCGGATTGTCCAGGATTGTCCCGGAAATAAAGAAGGTGTCCCGCAGTCCAGGAGACCTGTCAAATGTCCTGGATTTTACAAAATCCACATATACATGTACCTTATTTTAGGCTTAACTGCACATCAAATCTGTTTTCCCACTAATCTGCAGGGTCTCCATGGCAATGCCTACCCAAATAGGGGACTACACTACGTGTCAAAATCGATCAATTAACAGGGGTCCTCTTATCATATTCTCATTTTGGCAGTCAAACCGAAAAGGCGGCATTGTTTAATGTGGTTGTTAATTGGCTTGAATACTTGTATACTGATTATATGGCAGTTTGTTGACGCACGCTTAGAATGAGCGACAACACTCGTAAGCAGTCATACCTGTACCTGCAGTAAGATCATGCAGACGACGATTGACGTAATTTTCATATGCATGTGATTTTATTGCAGTTTGTTGAATTACTTACGCTCAACTGTAAATGATTCTCAAATGAGCATTATTCAATTTGTAATCCGAAACACTCTTCCGAATTTTAATGCATACGCGACATTAACAATTACTAGCGTCAAATAAACAGTGCTTTATCCTTTGTCTCAATAAAAAGCGCCCCAAAATTATGCAGACATAAAGAACGTTGCATAGAAAGTGTGGGTGTATTTTGTGTTGAATAGAAACATGAACATCACGTCACTGACGTCAGGCGACTTGCGTGTTCAGTGGGAAAAAAACGCCCCGATATGACGTTATTTCATCACATCTTAAAAAAGTATCAAATGCGCTACAAAGTTTTTATGCGGCCGTGGATACGCCCACGCGTTTCTTGCAATGATGTGACATGTACACAAAAGCAATTTGGTGCTCTTTTCTAACACGAAAAACACATGGCTTGTATCTAGTAACAGAAGTAGTAATGTTTAATTCGATCTAGTATATTTAGGATAGGCTTTCAAACTTAGCAATTTACAATGTGAAAAAAAAATGGGTACCCAAAATGCACATATTTCTTTATATATTGCTATATGAATACATGTCCAGGAAAATCTGCAAAAGTCCCAGAAAATTGAGCTCAATGTCCCGGAATTGGTCTGAAAATTTATGGCATGTATGCATAACAACACCAACGCACATCGACCAGTGATCAAATTAGGACAAGCAGTAGCAATTTCAAACAATAAACATGTCTGAGGGAGAGCTAACAGAAAAACAATGCAATAGATTTCCCGAATCATCATAGACTGACTGCTATTTTATAAATGTCTGGTACGAAACTGCGGTACAAAAGTCGATCAATTGAACTTAAAAATAATTCCAAAGAGGTACACATTCGAGATGTTCCCACTGTTTTATGGTTTCAATGCGCTTTTTGCGTATTATTCTACATGAAAGCTATTCCATTACCTTATTTGACATTTTAATTCATTGAAATCGTTTAGTAAAACTAGTTTTAAAGTTAGTACAACATTGGCTACACACCGCTAATACTGTGTCGGTGCAATTGTGTGTAACCGATATAAAGACTATTATAAAGGGATGTAACTCCATTAAAATATATTTTATTGAAACTTTGTATTCTTTCAACCTCATGCGACTAGTAATAAGTCCAGTGAATAATTTATGCGACAGTTATTTTAGTTTTGGTTATTGCATTTTATTCCTTTTAAATACTTTAAATGAATTTAATCATAGTCATTTCTGGTACGAAGTGGTTCGAGTCAGCACGATTCAATATGGCAGCGCCCATGAACAAATGACAACAAGTTTGACATTGATATGATTATTACATTTTACGAAGCTGTAAATTTATACAATTAAAGGAAATTTAAGGCAGACAACATATCTCTACAATGCCGATAAGAAACCACTTCCCAATATTCCATAAACTAAGTATGAATTGCATGATAATATTGAGTTCTTATTATATACAACCATTGCTGTGGCATACATGCCGTTTTGAAGAAAAAAATATGTGATGTTTTATACCCATATGTTAATTATTTAACAATAAAGTATGTACATAAAAAACAACCACACAACTGCATGGAAGCAACACCATCTGACAAGGCTGCATAATTGTGATTTATAGCATGATACGAATGTCCATTAATTGCCTTAATTTAGCAGGGTAGAAAATATAACTTCCGTTTAAGATCTGCTTTCTGACCGGGTGAATCAAATATGTTGCTACCATCTAGTCCACTGGATGAAATAATGCTTCTTAGATATTTCTTATTATTGTGGAGTATTTGATATGTTTTCCAATGGTTTTGTCTGCAAGACATACAAAGTTTGGATTTCAAACTGCAGTTTTCAAGTAAATCTTCTTGCAAACAAACAAAACTTAAGAATGATTCAGTTAATGTCATAATGATAAAAAAGTTGGTTGCATGATGTTTGCAGCTATATGAATAAAATTTAGGAAAATCTTTGGCACAAATCTAACAGAAATTGTAAATTTTATGAAAAAATACAAGAATGAACAACATTCTTGTTTTTAAATTAAATTTAAAATGAATTATTTCAGTTGGCTTGTGTGTTATAACAAAATATATATGAGTTGTATGATGTTTTATACACAATAGCGTTACAAAATTACCTTAATTACTCTATGTTTTCAGACACTTAAAAATAATAATTTTTTTCGTGCCCGAAAACTTAGATACGAAAAATATTCACAAAATACAGATGTCCGAAAACTTAGAGTCGAATATTGAAGTGTCCGAAAATAGCGTAAATTGTATCAACGACTACCGGAAATAGCACGCGCTTGTAAAATACCATGCCGTATAGTATAAATAACAGTTATAAAAGTTTGCACTGCATTTAAAGTAATTTTAAATGCTTAATTTATTTGACAGAAAGTTACTACAAGGCTGTACTTTGACCAACGAGTTTAAAGATGAGCATGTGATGTACCGATACTCGCTAGTATGAACCTGTAATTAACGCAATTAAAACAAGCAAACTATGAATTCTTTGTTTGTTAATTTTCGATAGTTGTTGTCTAACACCTTCCATTGTTCGTAAAACATGCAATAGGGTGCATCACACTTTGAAGCGTTTAGTATTTGTCACAGTTATTTAACTGAGAATGTGTAGTACCACTGCGGTAGATAATTGAATTGTTAATTGGCATTACCCCTGGTAATTGTCATAACGCTTATTATATCGGGCGAAACCATTGTTTAATACCGGTTTACAAGGTTATTTACCCCATAACGCAAATGTAATGGTTCGTTGCCCTCAGGCATGCACCTGCCATGTTTTATGATGTTAATCTGGTTGTCAAACCCCATGATCGAAGTGTCATTAGATATCGAAAACAGGACCGAAATTTGGCAACATAGCGCTGTAAAATATATTGTCCAAAAACTTAGAGACATTAATTATGGACGAAAACTCGCATGTCCGAAAATTAAGAGTCACGAATAATAATTATTTTTGCTAAAAAATGGGGTCTTCGAAAATTTAGAGTGTCCGAAAACATAGAGTAATTACAATAAGTTAAAAACATTTATTAATAGTTTATTAGTTTGCATCCCTAACATAATGTAGTGTAAACAATTAATAGCAAATGGTTCAGATTAACTCAGGTGGTAGAGCACCATCCATGTGTTCAACCACCTAAATGGAGAACTTTTTCTTCCTGGTTAAATTTAAAGTTGTGAGCAGTAAATTTTAGGAATTCCCCTGGAGTGGGTTTTCAATTGGGGAAAATATTTTGGAGGTGCTCATGGACAGTAACACTTCATTAGCTTGAGCATCTATGACTCTAAAACGTATGGTTACCGGTACTCACAGTTGGCACAAATCGAAGAGTCCCTTCACAATTGTAAAGGCTTAAATATGAAAAAAAAACACCTGTAAATCAAGATTGATAACTTAATAACTTAAGCACATTTGGCATTATGGCATTATATTACCTCCCCCCTATCTTGAGTTTGTTTTGACATCTATGTGTAGGTACCAAGTGTTTCCACCTTGTTTTTCAATCTGATTAATATGATGTTTTCTCAACCTATTTCAATCAGAGAAGAATTTAACTGGTGCGAATAGCAAAAGAGGCATTCGGTTGATATTAATTAAATGTTGTTTACATGAAAATACTGACATTTGAATTGGATCTTGCCAATTAAAAATTATAACTCTGATGGTTAAACATTATAGTAAATATTTTTGACTTCTCAAGATGAAAACATGTATAACTCTAGACATGCAATACCGGTAACTGGAGCATTTTTGTCATCTTGCGACTACAAGTTTAAGAAGTATTACTGTATGTATGATTATTGATGCTTGGTGAAAAATTAGAGGTCATGGGTTCAATCCCTACTGTGGGAGCATTCTTTAGATCTCCCCAAAAGACACCAAGTACTGGTTCTAGGCCTTTGAAACAGACTCGAGATCCTTTCAATAAGTGTGAGGCTTTCCATGCAATCGAGCTAAAAAATAAATAGGTTTAAACTAAACTTACTTAATGAGAGGACTATGACTATTTTATCCGTATTGTGCATTAACCATAACCAAATGTTATATATAAGTTCATTTCTGTAAATATACAAATTAGAACAAGCCTGCAAGCCGTGTACAAGTACATTGTATATTTTTCATAATCTGGTCTTGCTTGTTCTAACTGCAAGTTTCAATATTTGTTAGAATGATTGAATTAACAAAATCTACTGACTGTTCTTTTTATACGCCCGTATAAAATACGGGACGTATTATGTGAAACCCCTTGGCGGGCGGGCGGCGGGCGGGCGGCGGGCGGAAGGCATCACTTTGTCCGGACTCTAATTCAAATTGTATTCATCCGATCTTCACCAAACTTGGTCAGCAGTTGCATCTAGTTGATATCTAGGCCAAGTTCGAATATGGGTCATGCCGGGTCAAAAACTAGGTCATAGGGTCAATAAGTGCATTTTCAAAGGGGCCACTTTGTCCGGACTCTATTTCAAATTGTATTCATCCGATCTTCACCAAACTTGGTCAGCAGTTGCATCTAGTTGATATATAGGCCAAGTTCGAATATGGGTCATGCCGGGTCAAAAACTAGGTCATAGGGTCAATGAGTGCATTTTCAACGGCGCCACTTTGTCCGGACTCTAATTCAAATTGTATTCATCCGATCTTCACCAAACTTGGTCAGTAGTTGCATCTAGTTGATATCTAGGTCAAGTCCGAATATGGGTCATGCTGGGTCAAAAACTAGGTCAAAGGGTCAATTAGTGCATTTTACTTTGTCCGGACTCTAATTCAAATTGTATAAATCTTATCTTCACCAAACTTGGTCAGTAGTTGCATCTAGTTGATATCTAGGCCAAGTTCGAATATGGGTCATGCCAGGTAAAAAACTAGGTCATAGGGTCAATTAGTCCATTTTCAACAGCGCCACTTTGTCCGGACTCTTATTCAAATTGTATTCATCCGATCTTTACCAAACTTGGTCAGTAGTTGCATCTAGTTGATATCTAGGTCAAGTTCGAATATGGGTCATGTCGGGTCAAGAACTAGGTCATAGGGTCAATTAGTGATTTAAATATTATGTTTTAGAGAACAAATGAGACTAAGTGTACACTTATTGATATCAATGCATATATATGAATATATCAGTTATATAAGTTGTTGTTGTTTTTTTTGCTTATTTCCAAAACAAATACATCAATCATCAGTGTATCATCTCCAATGGCACACGAATCGGGCGTATATTGCTCCGTCATGCGGCGCTCTTGTTTTTATATTTGATTTGCACAACTAAATTACCATTAACATTAAATATCTTAAGACTTTAAAACACAGTTTTATGTGAAGTTGGAATAAGAAATCAATTTGGGAATAAATTGTGTTTTTTCAACCGTGCATATTATACAGTTTTACATGTTGTATTTATTTAGTTTGAAATATTATAATTAAAATAGAAAATTGCATATAAAATAGCATCATTTAAATTGTTTTACTACAAAACTGGATTTTTTATTGATTTTTTTTAAATCCTCATAAAATAAAACTGTGTCCATACGGTGCATGAACACAGTTTAAAAATACAGTAAAAAGGATAAATCACTTTTAATAAAAAAGTCATGGAAAATTGCTTATTAAGCTTGAAGTATAGTTTAAATATTACAAAAATAAATTCTTATCATGAAATTAATAGTTTTGTTTGAGAAAATCCCCAAATGATGTTCATTCCCAGTTTGATGTCTTATTCCAAATCACATAATACAGTGTTTTAACTCTTTCAGTGCTGGAACCGAGTTTTGAAGGCCTTTGCAAACAGTTTGGATCCAGATGAGACGCCACAGAACGTGGCGTCTCATCAGGATCCAAACTGTTTGCTATTCTGATAGTATTCTTTGGAAAAAAATGAAGAAAATTCTAATTTTATAAATTCAGCAGACAACATTTTAGCAGATGACAAATTTCCCAGCATGCAAAGGGTTAAGCTTGATTATTTTGAGAGTCACACCACAAGTGTTTGCATGGCGTCTTAATTTTAAGAACTTGTTGGCTAGTAACTCCAGCAAGGCTTATGATCAAAATATAAAACTTTCAAGAAAACATAAGACTTTTTACCAATCAATATACTACATATCATTGATTAGTTTGATTTATTTGTTAACAGGGACAAGACAAGTGAAGACTTACATGGAGTTTGATATTGAACTTAGTGTCAGTGGCCACTAGTATAGTCACTAGTCACAATTATACACCCTACTACATTTGTCAGTAGTAAATGGTTATTTTAATTGGTTATTATAAGTATTGCCTTGAGACTTGTTAATCATTACCAAAACAACCTCATGCGTAAGTGTGATCATGCATTTACCGGTAGTCAGTAAGTGTGATCATGCATTTACCGGTAGTCAGTAAGTGTGATCATGCATTTACCGGTAGTCAGTAAGTGTGATCATGCATTTACCTGTAGTCATAGAAACTAAGAAATGATGATCAAATTTATTGATCGGTTAATACAGAACCACATGAACCTCTTCAATTAATGTATTAAGCAACGATAGTTGAAACTTGTCTTTATTTGCGTAAGAGTTTGTTCAGGAAAAGGAATATATATTGTGTCTAAAATAAATTACATTTGCCAATATTTGAATGTCAGTCAAATATATGAATACTTTCAATCTTAAATTAAATTTCATTGACCATGTTGACGAAGGCTACAAATATGGCACTATTAGAATAATTTTGTGGAATTTCAGATAATTAAAAATATGTTTTCTTTCATTCTTGGAAAATGGGGCTTAATGCACGAGCATTTAATTACATTTTTAGTCAATCCAGTTTAGGCAGAAAGTTTTGCCCCTGATTGGCCTGTGTGGACTAAAAGGCTTATCTGGGAAGACAGCTTTCAAATATGCATGTAACCCTGTTTTCACAGAGTTAGGCACATTACTTAAATAACATTTCATTGGTTATTGTAGAGCAAGCAGCCTACACATACGTTTGGACTGATAAATGTGAAAGATTGCTGCCAAAGCACTACAAGGAACGATGCCTGAACTTCATGATGAAAGACCCGGAGGCTGTGCACTGGATTCCAGATCCAAGGAAATATGAATACAATAAGGATGGACTGTTGTGAGTAGATTAGTTGGTCCAAAAATCTAGGAATGTCATGCATGCTAGCTCAGTTGGTTGATCGATGGACCACACATTTGGGGATCAATAATTCTATGCCCTACCCAGCAACATAACTTGTGTGTTGATTGGTAATGAAATCCATTCTACTGACATCCACCCCTACCTCTGATATACAAAACTGTGTAGAAGCCTGCATCCTATTGTTTGGTAGCATGTATACAATTGTGATGTACCGAAGCTGATACACAATTTTGAGGTAGCCTTTTTTCAACAATTCTTAAAGGCCTTCCAGTAATATACAAAATGTATATAACAAGGAGCGAATAAGACCTTTTCCCTCTGTATCCGCTATACCCACTTTTCCCATTAGTTTGGTCACAAGATTATAGTGGACTTAATATGCCTTTAGAAAAAAATAATGGGATAATAATGTACATATCAAATGTATCCTAAGTAACAGGTTCTGGCAACCTTGATGGTTTCTTTCTTATGGATCATTTTAGTCATCATTTTTAAAGGAAAACCTTTGCACTAATTTTGATACAAATAATGGCATAAATCTTCTAATACACGAACTTTAACTATCACCAGGCTACTGTTTGAAAGTGATTTTTGTTTTCAAAATTATTGGCCCATGGACAACATGTGTAGCAATTTTTTTTCAAATTGTGTTCCAAACAACAACAACAAAAAATGCACAAGTTTTGAACCAAATAACAACATCTATGTGATGGTTTTTCAAAATAAAAATAAAATTTCCATCGAAAATATGTCCTAAATTGCAAAAAATGGCCATGCCTAAATCTGTAGTGACTGATGAATCTAGAGGGATACACTGTGGGCAATCAAGGTCAAAACGTTTGTCTATAACCCTGAATTGGCACTTTTTCATTGAAGGCAAAAGGTTCAGAACCACCCCATCTTGGTGAAGTACCCGGTGCAGTGTAACCAAGGCCTGTGGGGTGGGGAGGGCGTGGTACAGTGCTTCACCAAGCCCATCACGGGCCGCAGGAACAGGGACGATAACATGTGCAGGTGAGCCTGCAGGATGGAAACAAACTTTCAAACATCTACAAATGGACTTTCAAACATTTTGAAAATCACTTTGAAACTTTTGGAAGAGAACTTAAAACTGTCTGAAATTCACTTTGAAATGTTTGGAAAATCTCCTTCAAACTTTCTAAGATTACTTTCACACTTTTTGAAATTTAATTTTTAACAGTTTCAATTTTTTAAATTTTAATTTCAAACTTTTAAACATTTAATTTCAAACTTTTTGAAAATTACATTCAATCTGTGCTATATTCAGTTTCAAATTATGGAAATTTAATTTCAAACTTTGGAAATTAAATTTTAACATATTTTTTAACCTGATTGCATGAAGAACCTTTGGCTGACACTGTCTTGCCTTGGCAACTTGGAAATAATCTGCACTTTGTGTATTTAGAAATATCTTGTGAACGCTCCCTTTATGCTGGTCAAAAGAAGAAGCTGACAGTCTCATGTCAGATACCATATCCACTACACAATTGCAACCTTGTTGTATGAAATCTGCAATGTGCTATGACTTACAGTACTCAAACTGTGGAGCAACAGACCACACAACAAAAACAGTCAAAATACTTGTGACAAGCCTTATTGTTGTGTATTTTTCCAACCAATATAAAGGGTAAACATGTTTTTAAAAAACTTTGTATGTTAGTGATGTTTACAATCTCTTTGTCTCATAATTATAGGCAAAACATGATTTGCTGGTTCAGAACAAATAGATTTATTTGAAATTTTACAATTAACTGATGAGTAGAGCTAGTAGGACATGTACAGTGTTTGTCATGCATTGCTGGCACCGATTCCTATGTCCGTTTTAGTAATAGCTGGCTTAAGTGGCTTATTTTAGCTTGATTGGTCATTGTTGGCTTGGTTACTACTTAAAAATACCCCTAGTACTCTTGAGTATACTACAATGTACCCCAACATAATATACTTTAACATACCTTGCCAATATTAGACTGCACCCGAGTTTTATTCCCATCGAAAAACATCACCAAACAAATTTCTTTTTGAACCAAACTTTTTTCAACATGCTTTTTTGATTTTAATTTTGATAATATGGAGGCTATTTCACAGAATATTGACATAAGTGTAAACATAATTAATTTGAAACAAATGAGCAGACAACAACAAATTTAGCATCAGTTTTCTTTGGTATGTTGCCATACCTGTGGTACATTGTAGTATACTAAAGCGTACACGGGGTTCTTTATAGCAGTACCCTAGCTGACAATGACCAATTTAGCCTTATTTTATGTAGCTAGATTATTGTTTGCAGTTGCATTTATTTCACATATTATGTTATTTTAATTATACCGCCATTACCATTGGTAATAGGGGCTATATAGGAGTCACTTTGTCAGTCTGTCGGTCGGTCTGTCTGTCCCGAAATTTCATCCGATCTTCACCAAACTTGGTCAGAGGTTGTATCTAGATGATGTCTAGGTCAAGTTTGAATATGGGTCATGCCAGGTCAAAAACTAGGTCACGGGGTCAATGAGCGTGTTTTAAACTGAAAGTTTGTCCGGACCATAACTATTTCATTTATCGTTAGATTTTAATATGACTTGGTACATTTGTTCACCATGATGGGACGGTGTGTCGTGTCAAAAAAGTATGTCGATATCTCAAAGGTCAAGGTCACACTTGGAGTTTAAAGGTCAAATGCTTTTCCGGGCCATAACTTTGTCATTTATGGTCAGATTTTAAAATCATTTGGCAAATGTGTTCACCATCATTGGACGGTGTGTCGCGCTAAAGAATTACGTCGATATCTCCAAGGTCAAGGTCACACTTTGAGTTCAACGATCATAAATGAGCTTGTCGGGGCCATAACTATGTCATTCATTGTAAGATTTAAAAATGATTTGGAACATGTGTTCACCATCATTGGACGGTGTGTTGCGCGAAAGAATTTCGTCGATATCTCCAAGGTCAAGGTCACACTCAAAGTTCAAAGGTCAAAAATGTCCATAAATGAGCTTGTGCGAGCCATAACAATGTTGTTCACTGTGAGAACTTAGAATCATTTGGCACATTTGTTCACCATCATTGGACGGTGTGTTGCGCGAAAGAATTACGTCGATATCTCCAAGGTGAAGGTCACATTTTTAGTTCAAAGGTCAAAAATGGCCATAAATGAGCTTGTCTGGGCCATGACTATGTCATTTATTGTAAGATTTAAAAATCATTTGGCACATGTGTTCACCAACATTGAACGGTGTTTCGAGTGAAAGAATTACGTCAATATCTCTAAGGTCAAGGTCACACTTTGAGTTCAAAGGTCAAAAATGGCCATAAATGAGCTTGTCAGGGCCATAACTGTGTAGTTAATTGTGTGATTTTAAAATCATGTGGCTCTTTTGTTCACCATCATTGGACGGTGTGTCGCGCAAAAGAATTACATCTACAGGGAAGGAAACTAACGTTTTACAATTGGTTGCCCACACGGGCAACCATCTTTAGTATTTTGGTTGCCCAGCTAAAAACTAACGAGCCCACAGAGATTTTTTTTGTTGCTTTTATTAGTTACAGCCTTAGCCATTTGTATTGGAAAAATTAGCGCGATAAACCATGAAATTGGGGAAAAAAGCGCGATAAACCATCAAATTGGGAAAAATTAAGCATTATAAATATGATTAAAAGAAACACACTTGTTTTTAAGTGCATGTTCAGGGGGTTTTCAAGCCATTTTGGGAAAAGGAGTCTAGTCAAATAGGTATTTTTTAATCGATAAGTGGCAAATTTGGGAATTATTTATCAACAAAAAGGACTAAATTAAAGTTATATATTTTGCAGGATGTTATAAGAAACTTCTGTCTTAAAAAAAATTAATAAAAAAATGGTTGAAATTTGGCTTTTTTGGGAGGGAAATTTTGGTCAGAGTTTTGGGAAAAAATGTTGATTTTTGTGATTGAGAAGCAGCCAAATTTCGGCTTTAATTTTGAGCAAAAAAAATCACTGGCCCAGTACGATGTACATGTAGGGTCGTGTGTATATAAGAATTTCTATAAATAAAATAAAATATAAGTAAACAACAACTTTGCTAAATTGACAAACTGTCTGTGTATTATGTCATAATATAAGTCTGAGTTAAATCATTTCATTGGCTTTGATAAATGAATTTTATTAAACGTATTATTAACTCACAGTCGCCAATTTCATTAAATGTTTAAATGCACTTAGTCCAAATAATTAGACGTAATCTGTCGATGTAAATCAACCTCATATTTATAGGAGTAAAATGCACTGAATTGTTTCAAGCTTAAAAAGCAAGTTGCCCAGCCGGACTACTAACTTTTGAATTTGAGTTGACCAGGCCAACATGTTCTGGCCCCGGGCTCACGGGCAACCACTAATTTCCATCCCTGGTCTATATCTCCAAGGTCAAGGTCACACTTTGAGTTCAAAGGTCAAAAATGGCCATAAAAATGAGCTTGTCAGGGCCATAACTGTGTCGTTGATTGTGAGATTTTAAAATCATTTGGCTCTTTTGTTCACCATCATTGGACGGTGTGTCTCGCGAAAGGATTACGTCTATATCTCCAAGGTCAAGGTCACACTTTGAGTATAAAGGTCAAAAAATGGCCATAAATGAGCTTGTCCGGGCCATAACTATGTTGTTAATTGTGAGATTTTAAAATCATTTGGCTCTTTTGTTCACCATCATTGGACGGTGTGTGGCGCGAAAGAATTACGTCAATATCTCCAAGGTCAAGGTCACACTTTTAGTTCAAAGGTCAAAAATGGAAATAAATGATCTTGTCTGGGCCATAACTATATGTCATTCATTGTGAGATTTTAAAATGACTCTGTACATTAGTTTTGTTCACAGTTATTGGACGGCATGTCATGTGAAAGAATTCAAGAGTTCAAAGGTCAAAATGGCTATAAATGATAATGGCATAATAATTCTTAAAAATCCCCATAAATTAGATTATCTTGTTTTGTGAAGACAGCATGCAAAATAGTCTGTGTCAATGCGGCACGTGGGGGTATACATCACGTCTGTGACAAAGCTCTAGTTAAATGCTTGGTTTAATTTTGCATTTAAATCATATTTTTTGTTTTGCTCCACTTATCCTTTAAAAAGAGACCCAAGATTGATTGAAGAGTTTGGGCCAAATTGTTGTATTCTAGATATTTGCATGTGTAATTTATTGCCACCTGATATGTTGCAGGATTCCCAAGTTCTATGCTACCTAATATGTTGCAGGATTCCGAAGTTCTATGCTACCTGATATGTTGCAGGAATCACAAGTTCTATGCTACCTGAAATGTTGCAGGATTCCCAAGTTCTATGCTAACTGATATGTTGCAGGATTTCCAAGTTCTCTGCTACCTGATATGTTCCAGGATTCCCAAGTTCTATGCTACCTGATGCCTTGCAGGATTCCCAAGTTCTATGCTTCCTGATATGTTGCAGGATTCCCAAGTTCTATGCGACCTGATATGTTGCAGGATTCCCAAGTTCTATGCTAACTGATATGTCGCAGGATTCCCAAGTTCTATGCTACCTGATATGTTGCAGGATTCCCAAGTTCTATGCTAGCTGATATGTTGCAGGATTCCCAAGTTCTATGCTACCTTATATGTTGCAGAATTCCCAAGTTCTATGCTACCTGATGCCTTGCAGGATTCCCAAGTTCTATGCTTCCTGATATGTTGCAGGATTCCCAAGTTCTATGCTACCTGATATGTTGCAGGATTCCCAAGTTCTATGCTAACTGATATGTTGCAGGATTCCCAAGTTCTATGCTACCTGATATGTTGCAGGATTCCCAAGTTCTATGCTAGCTGATATGTTGCAGGATTCCCAAGTTCTATGCTACCTTATATGTTGCAGAATTCCCAAGTTCTATGCTACCTGATATGTTGCAGGATTCGTAAGTTCTATGCTACCTGATATGTTGCAGGATTCCCAAGTTCTATGCTACCTGATATGTTGCAGGATTCCCAAGTTCTATGCTAGCTGATATGTTGCAGGATTCCCAAGTTCTATGCTACCTTATATGTTGCAGAATTCCCAAGTTCTATGCTACCTGATATGTTGCAGGATTCGTAAGTTCTATGCTACCTGATATGTTGCAGGATTCCCAAGTTCTATGCTACCTGATATGTTGCAGGATTCCCAAGTTCTATGCTACCTGATATGTTGCAGGATTCCCAAGTTCTATGCTAGCTGATATGTTGCAGGATTCCCAAGTTCTATGCTACCTTATATGTTGCAGAATTCCCAAGTTCTATGTTTCCTAATATGTTGCAGGATTCCCAAGTTCTATGCTACCTGATATGTTGCAGGATTCCCAAGTTCTATGCTAACTGATATGTTGCAGGATTCCCAAGTTCTATGCTACCTGATATGTTGCAGGATTCCCAAGTTCTATGCTAGCTGATATGTTGCAGGATTCCCAAGTTCTATGCTACCTTATATGTTGCAGAATTCCCAAGTTCTATGCTACCTGATATGTTGCAGGATTCATAAGTTCTATGCTACCTGATATGTTGCAGGAGTCCCAAGTTCTATGCTACCTGAAATGTTGCAGGATTCCCAAGTTCTATGCTAGCTGATATGTTGCAGGATTCCCAAGTTCTATGCTACCTTATATGTTGCAGAATTCCCAAGTTCTATGCTACCTGATATGTTGCAGGATTCGTAAGTTCTATGCTACCTAATATGTTGCAGGATGCCCAAGTTCTATGCACCTGTTCTGACCGAGAGGAAGTTGTACAGCGAGATCCTTGACAAATGGTTTGAAATCCCGTGCACGAACCGCGCCATGGACCTTATAGACGATGCTTTCGGACTGGATTATTATGTTCTACAGGTATCAAGGGAGCTTTTTATTATTTTTATCCCCCCAGTAGGGTGGCATATAGCAGTTGAACTGTCCGTCAGTCCGTCTGTCTGTCTGTCTAGTCTGTCACTCTGTGCGTCCGTCCGAAAACTTTAACATTTCCCATAACTTTTGCAATATTGAAGATAGCAACTTGATATTTCTAAAAAAAATTAACTTTCTCTTATCATATACATAATTATTGTCTGCATTGTTTACTTGTATTTATGTTTGCATGAACTGTGGAATATTTAAAGATATTAACCTATATCTATATTTATATATGTAGCGGGTGTTGCTTAGAATAGGTGTTACAGAAAATCGCACTCAACTACAGACACACAAACACATGCGCACGCACACACACGCATACGAACACGCACACACACGCATGCACGCTCGCGCACACGCACGCACGTACACACGCACACATACACACACGCGCACACACACGCACATACATTCACACACATGCGCATACACACATATGCACGAACCCGCGCACACACCCCCTTACACGTACATGCACAACACACGCACACTACATACTCGCGCAACATGCGCGCACACACACGCACAAACACACGCGCGCCGAACCACCCCACACAATTCTGTAGTTCTTACTGTTACATTACTACTATTATAAGTTACATACAATCTACGGAGCTTTATATAAACTTTTTATTTTGTGTATTTCCAGTGTATGGAAAAGCGCTTTTTTATGTGGCTCATGAGCTGTGATAGGAGGATATGTATCTATTCCTATATTTATGTATATAGCATGCGGTGCGTAGAATATATGTGTTATAGAAAATACAGAAAATATGTGTTTTATATAATTTGTGTAATTTTCAGTATATTGTATTTGCTCTACAACTCCACATCACTTATGTTGTCAATTAACCTCTTTCCAAATAGGGCAACACATTTTTGTAATCATTTTTGTTAATAAAAATTAAAATATTTATTGAGAGTAAGACGCTCATAATTTTGTTATATGAGTAAAAACACATCTGGTGGTATCTCTAGTTCATTTTGTTTTCGGAACTAGATTAACTGCAGGCCAGATACAGTAAACATGAAAATACTGGAGTTACATTTTATAAGTACAAAATGCTTATAAAACGTTTGCTTATCAAACAAAAACGTGGGAATGTCCGTCAGTCGATCTAAGTAGGTTTCGTTTTTCGCATATTTCAGATCGACAATGCGACGGACATACGAATGTTTTCGTGTATATGTCTTTGATCTTAGCACATATCGTGTAATGTTGATATTTGTTAAACGTTTCGTAGACAACAGTTTATTAAAACGTGTACTGATTGCATTAATTGTGTTTAACAATAAATGAAGATATACATATATAATCAATAGATGATTTTCAAATACAGTAGGTGCATAGGTTCTTTTTAACTGTCGTGAACCTCTTGACAAATAATAGCACAAAATGTTTGTATAAGAATGCATATTTTGTCATTGTAATAGTCATGTTATAGTCATTATTGTAACATAAGGTTATCAATTATTACAACGTTTTTTTACGAAATACAGGTACACACAGTGCAAAACAATAAGACAGAACACATGCATGTATACACACATACACTCACATACACGCTCACAAACACACATGAACATACGCGCGCACTCAACCGCAGACAAACACACACATACACACGCGCACCCGCACACACGCGTTTTACACAACCAGCACACGCACACATACACATACGCGCGCGCTCGTGCGCCCGCACACACACACACGAGCACGCACACACGAATACGTGCACGCACACACGCAGCCGCGCACACACAAACCATACACAAACACGCACACACACGCGCAAACACACACACGCGCGCATTCACACACATAACTGAACCGGCGCGCACACTCCTTTCAACGAACATACACAACACAGGCGCATAACACACGTGGGCAACAAGCGCGCACACACAAACACACACACACACGCACCGAACCACCATCCACACACAATTTAGTAGTTTTTGTATTGGTATATTATTATAATTATAAGTTACCATAAATCTACGGTGTTATATATATATTTTTATACTCAGATCACTATTTCAATTAATTTGTGCATTTCCAGTGTACGGAAGTGCGCTTATGTAGGTCTCTATTGGAGACAAATCGTTTATTGTTGTTTTCTTCTCATTTTTGTGATTATTTCTGTTTGCTTCTTTTTTTTATGGACTATTCAGCTGTTTGTATCCATATTTTTTGTTTTCTTTTTTCGTTTGTATGTAATGATATCTTATGTCTTATACTAGAAACCAACTGGGCATTTTTTAAAATAGGGACCAACTGGACAAGCATACACAAATTATCATTTACATCACCCTCCACTTCTTTAAATGATTAAGATATGTACTTTAAATGTAAAAGGGCTAAATAATAAAGACAAACGCATAAAAATCTTCAAATGGTTAGACGAAAAAAAAAATAGTATAATCCTATTACAAGAAAGTCACTTGACACATACTTTAAGACAAACCTTAAAAGATGAATGGGACGGAGACATCTATCTTAGTGGTCAACATTCTAATAAACAAGGCGTGGCCTTTCTGATAAAAAATAATATTGGGATCACAGTCGATAATTTTAACGAAATAATAATTGGCAGACAAGCGAGTATAGATATCAAAATACACGAAACACAATTAACATTAATCAACGTTTACGGCCCTAACATAGATGATTCCACTTTTTACGAAACACTACAATCCTTTATAAATAATAATCAAGATAAAAACATCATAGTCGGTGGTGATTTCAATACTGTTCTTAACCCATTATTAGATAAAAAGAAGGGCAACCTTTATACTCATCCTAAAAATAGAAACATTTTAAATAACATAATTGAAAACTACAATATGATAGACATCTGGCGTACAATATATCCAAACGAAAGAAAATTCACCTGGCACTCAAACACAAAACCAACAATATTTTGTAGATTAGACTATTTTTTAATATCTGAGTCTCTTTGCAACATTATTGACACATGTAACATAAAACCAGGATTTATGACTGACCACTCTCTAGTTGAACTTAAACTGCATAATATACAACCTGAAAGAGGCCCAGGATACTTTAAAATTAACAACAGCATCTTATTAGATACACAATATCAAACACAAATAAAACAGGAAATATTAAATACAGTTCAAAATAATAAAGATGCAAACCCAAATACCTTATGGGAAGTAATTAAAGGAAATATACGCAACACAACAATTAGATACACATCATTTAAACAAAAAGAAACACACAAACGTGAAACTGAAACCATCAAAACCATTTAAACCCTTGAAAAACAATTGCATCAAACGAACACAAATGATACCACCGACATTGAAAATGAAATAACGTTAAAAAAACAAATATTAGATGAAATTTATCATTCACATCTCAATGGAATAATACTAAGAGCGCGTGCACAGCATGTTGAACACAATGAAAAAAATACAAAATACTTCGCAAACATTGAGAAACGTAGAAGCGAACAAAAAACTGTACACAAATTAGTAGTCAATGGCAAAGATATAACAAACAGAACTCAAATACTAGAAGAACAACGTTTATTTTTCGGAACCCTCTATAAACGAAAAAATGTTGAAAATAACACTCTTTTTAAAAATACACATCACGCTTTAAATCAAGAAGAAAAACTATTGTGTGACGGATTACTAAATGAATATGAATGTGGATTAGCACTAAAAGAAATGCAAAATAACAAAAGTCCAGGATCTGATGGCATCACCATTGAGTTTTATAAAATATTTTGGAATGATATCAAAACACATTTAATTAAATCACTAAACTATTCTTATAATAATGAAAACCTAACTACGCTTCAAAAACAAGGTATAATATCACTCATTCCAAAACCTGGAAAAAACTTAGAATCTTTATCGAGCTGGCGCCCAATTAGTTTACTAAACAATGATTATAAAATTGCAACTAAAAGTATAGCAAACAGAATAAAAAAATATATTACCATCAATCATTTCAAAATCTCAATCTGGTTTCATAAAAGGACGTTACATTGGTGAAAACGTTCGTCTTATCCAAGAATGCATCAACTATTTCAACAATTCAAATGATCCTGGTCTAATATTCTTGGCAGACTTGGAAAAGGCATTCGATTCGCTTGATCATTCATTTATGTTCTCTTGCTTAGAAAATATGAACTTTGGTGAAAGTCTCATTCAATGGGTCAAACTATTCTATACTGATATTAACAGTTTAATCATAAACAATGGCTTCTTTTCAAAAAGTTTCAACATCGAACGAGGGGTTCGACAAGGATGTCCACTCTCATCATCGCTATTTATTATTTGCATCGAGTATCTATCACATCACATCCAATCAAATAAAAACATAAAAGGCATATCACTGAACCAGACGAAGAAATCAAACAGTCCCTATTTGCTGACGATGCAGCTTATTTTTTAAACGACAATTACGATTCTTTCCATAACCTAATAGAATCGCTAACCCTTTACGGAATGACATCGGGTCTTAAACTAAACAAAAGTAAATGTACTGTGCTACGAGTAGGTAAATTAAAACAAAGTAATGTTCAATATAAAAAAGAAATGAAATTTCATTGGACATCCGATGAAGCCACAACGTTAGGAATTACTTTCACAAATAATGAAAAGGATACAGTTCTTAAAAACATACTACCTAAATTACAGAATTTTAAAAACTGCTTAAAATCATGGCATCACCGTAAACTTACACTAATCGGAAAAAACACAGTATTGAAAACGTTTGCACTTCCTAAACTAATTTATGTATTAACAGTCCTCCCAAATCCACCAAATGATGTTATTAATGATATAAAATCAGCAATATTTAATTTCATATGGGACGGTAAGCCTGACAAAATGAAACGAACTCAGTTAATTCAATCTGTAGAAAATGGAGGTATCCAATTAACGAACATTGACTTATTCTTGAATGCAATCAAATGCAGCTGGGTTAAAAGATACCTAGATAATACCAATACGAGTACATGGAAACTATTCTACCAGAAAATCCTAAAAAAATATGGTGACTCTTTACTCTTTGAATGTAACATCAACAATACTATCCTACATGAAATTGCAAACGAAAACATATTTCTGTCTGATGTTCTATCAGCATGGAGTGATGTCACTCAAAATCTAGAAACCCAAAACAGCAGTAAAACTATTTTATGGAACAATAAAGACATAACTTCAAACAATAAGACGTTTTTCTATAAAGATTGGTTTGAACGAAGCATAAAATATGTCGACCAATTATATGACTACAGAATTAAGGATTTCTACTCTTTTGATAATATATGCTACATATACGGAATACCTTCAAATAATTTTCTGAAATACTACACACTAATCAAAAGCATACCCATACATATTAAATCTGAAATCATTACAAATAATACACCATGTACTCAAACAACATTTGTAGAAAACATACTTGGAAGAAAAAACAAAACAAATAAAATATTTTACACACTACAAATTAAAAACCCTACAGAAAACTCCAAAATCCAAAATAAATGGCAAGTCCTTTTTGGAGAAAATGAACTTAATTGGAAACACATATTTACCATGCCATATAAAGCAACTATTGAAAGCACACTGAGAAATTTTCAATATAAATACATCCATAGAATTATAGCTACAAATAAATATCTCTTTAAATGCAAATTATCTAACTCAAATCTGTGTGACTTCTGCAGTGAAAACATTGAAACTATAGAACATCTTTTCTGGGAGTGCAAACACATCCAGCCTATTTGGAATCAATTAATATCTTTTCTTGAACAACATCAACTAAACGTTAAACTATCTTTCTTAAATGTAAGTTTCGGAATTAACTCATTGAAATCAATAGACTGTAATAATATTGTGAATTTTATGGTTATATTGATGAAATATTTTATCTTAAACATGAAGTACAAAAAACAAGTACCAAATTTTAATTGTTTTGTCCATAGTCTTAAACTAAAAATCCAGATTGAGAAAGAAATAGCCCTCAGAAATGACACATTACAAATCTTTGAACAAAAATGGAATCGGATTAAATTCTCATAATGTTTTGTCCACTTATATACATTTCACTCTAATGCTAGTTTATCTCTCTAAAATAGTTTTGTTTATTTTTTTTATTATTATTTTTTTTCAATCTGACAAGACCATTGTGAATATACAACAAAACACACAAGCCCAGTATGCTTTCTTCCGCCTTTACACAATTTATCATTTTTCATAACTATTCCTCTGTTGTTCTTTTCTTTTCTCTCTAAAAAAATATATATTATATTAGCATATCTTGTATAACATGTCTGAACTTTATTGCTTTGTACAATCACTATGTTGTATGATCATATACATGTTTACATTGTATGTATGATATTGAATAAAAAAAAAAAAAAAAAAAAAAAAAAAAACTTGATATTTGGCTTGCATGTGTATCTCATGGAGCTGATCATTTTGAGTGGTGAAAGGTCAAGGTCATCCTTTAAGGGCAAAGGTCACATATATGGCTTCAAGTTCAAAGCGGCGTAGTAGGGGGCATTGTGTTTCTGGCAAACACATCTCTTGTTCTTGTCACATCATAGGGACACTTATGCAATCTGTTAATTAATTTAAAAAAAAATGCCTTTGAAACAACTCACAAGTTGTAATTATGAAACATTGTGCACAAATTATGGTAACCTTAACTCAGCATATGAATACAATAATTAGGATATCGAGTAGTTTTTTGTTTGATTTTATTTCATCACCTGAAATAGGAGTCTAGTATTGTTTCATTAACGCTTGAACATTGTATCCCTTGCCAGTAATGATATTTCTCTATCACACAAATTTCTACTTTTGAGTACATTGAATATGTTTTTTTTTTAAGTATCAGTTCAGGGATTTATATAATTTATTATATTTTTCTCAGAGAAATCAGAGAACAATCCAAGTAAAGAAACCAACATACCAGTAAATGAATACAGATTATTATATGTGATTATCTCCTTTATGTTCAACACTTGCTTTAGACTCATGAACGACATCTAAACTCGAAGCTTGCCATGGACCTGCGCCGTAAAATGCTGATCACTCTTGCCACCGAATCTCAGCGGACCAATCTGACGCTTGTGCGCCAGAAAATCCTGAAGAGATACGAGAAGTTCATGATCCCAGTAAGTGGATTCTGGTCATTCCCACGAGTGTTTTACTTGTAAATGGCCTGTTTTCAGTGGGGGTTTAATGCATGTGCGTAAAGTGTTGTCCCACATTAGCCTGTGCAGTCCGCACAGGCTAATCAGGAATGACACTTTACACCTTATATTGATATTTGCTTAGAAGAGACTTTCTTTTAATGAAAAATATCATAAAAGCGTAAAGTGTCGTCCCAGATAAGCCTGTGCTGACTGCACAGGCTAATCTGGGATGACACTTTGCATACATGCACTAAACTTCCTTTTCACAGAGCATGGTTCAATTGTTTACTAAATTTCTTGGGGAAAAAAGTGCTTTGGTCAGTTAAGTTAAAGTTAGTTTTGTTTAAAGTGGTTTATTTTCGTTAAGTATCAACTAAAGTTTGTTTTATTGCTTGTTTCAAGTATGAACTGTTAATTTTAAGAAGGAAAATACAAATTAGTTTTTTCCTTTTTATCGAACATGGCCCTCATTAAGAAGAGTAGTGTTTGTATAATCAAATATCCAGTTGCAAGGACACGGTTTGCTCCTCTGTTCTGTATATCTAAGATTCTTTGTCAATGGATTTGTAAGTGATTTATTGTATAATGCAGATGTGTGATGTTGTTTACCACTGAACCGTAATTATACACATACCAGTAATTATTCCACTAAAAAATTTTTTTTGGTAAATTTAGAAGTGTTTGTTTTCTATTACAATATAAACAATAAAAACTATGAATTTTACTGAATAGACATACCAATGGATTGGTTTTATTATTTCAACAGTTTATGTTGAGTTTAGCAGATTACTTGTGATTGAGCCAAAATGTAAATTGAGTTGCCTCCCTTGGTTCATTGAAATTGTGTGATACATGTTATAAGAAAACTCTGTTTCTCTCTGTATTGTTTAAAATTCGTCTGTTGAAAAAGATTTTAATACTGGCAAAAAGATGAGAGACTTTTCCATAGAAGTTTGATGTTTAAAAAATAATTTACAATATTTGTCTATCCTACTTGACTTATATATTTTTATATTAGCAATATTGTTATTCAAATATTTGGTTACTTTTGCTTTCATTTTTCCTGCTTTTCATCACGAGAAGATCTTGGTTATGCCAGTTAAATCACAAACTATTTTTTTATAAGCTGAACAATGTTCTCATACAACATGAGGGACTTCAGGTAGTTAACACCAAACTGAACTGTCTGCTAATTGAAAACATTTTTTATGACAAAAATATGTGTCTATTCTTCAACACAATGCATTGTTTATGTTTTTTACATCTCAACTATGAAATGATACACATTGTTTATATGTATTCACATAATTGCTTTATCAAAATGGTTGAGAAAACTTGTATAAAGGGACCTAAGTATAACTACTCTTGGCAGTGGTGTCAAAACTATTATCTCAATTGCCTCCCTTTACCCAAAAAAGTATTTTTTCAACAACATGATAGTGTGATTTGTTTTCATTTGAAATTTAGGTGATTTAGAAACAACATAAAAGGATGAGTTTTTTAAAAAGACATAAAAGACTGAAAGTGTAGAAAGAAAATACCTTATGGGTAAAGTAAAAGTAACTATTTTCCATCATTTTGGAGTTCCAAATGCTAGTAGTGACAGACTTACAGTTACATATTTAACAATAAACTTTGTATATATATATTTGAGCAGGTTACTGGGGAAACCATGATATCCCAGATAAGCCTTTGCAGTCCGCACAGGCTAGCCAGTGATGATACTTTCTGCTTTTATGGATTTTTTCATTTAAAGGAAGCACCTTCTATATATAAAATCCATTCTAAGCGTACTGCAAATGCTAATCTGAGGCGATACTTTATGCACATGCATACACAGGCTAATTTACCAATAGAAAGGCTCATTAGTATTTCAATTATTTTAGAGAAAAAAAGCCAAGTTAAATGTATTTCAATCACTAAATATTTGTTTCTGCTTTTAACTTTTTATGCCCCCCCCCCCCCAGATCGAAAGATTGGGGGCATATTGTTATTGTTTTTGGCCTGTCTGTCTGTCATTCATTGTGCATGACTTGTCCCGCATGTCCCTTGGTTAAAGTTTTGCAATAACTTTTGCATTATTGAAGATAGCAACTTGACATGCATGTGTATCTCATGGAGCTGCACATTTTGAGTGGTGAAAGGTCAAGCTCAAGGTCACCCTTCAATGTCAAAGGTCAAATATATGGCTTCAAAGCGGTGCAATAGGGGGCATTGTGTTTCTGACAAACACATCTCTTGTTGATAATAGAAATCAAAGACAAGAATATTGCATTAAAACTATAAACATATAATAAAATATTTATAATGCCTCTGCCTTATCCCTTCCTTTATATCCTTCCTACTAGGGATGGCATCGAATACCAATATCGGTATTCGAATGTTCGCAAATTCATTCAATCGAATATTCGAATATTCGCATAAAATGGCTGGATTGATTTTACCTTGTTATGTGTTAATTTCCATTGGGTTTGTAAGTTACATGTATATCCGTTTGCTAAATACGAGGCTGTTTATTAACGTTGCTATCGAATAATTGTATCGCTGTCGACTAATACTATGACCGATACTGTGATCGGGCACAAATAGAATGAAAAACATTGTGTCATAGAAATTTATTTTTTAATGATTCCGCAGATTTGTAGCAGACCGCGCATATGTAAAACTAAGTTTACACACATAACACGTTGCGGTCTTTTTATCCACAGACCGTGTAAAGTATTCCATACTGCAGATGGAGCTGGTGGTATTTTCAGATTTGAATTATGATTCCTTGATGATTGTTTAATTTATATCATCTGTTACTTTTGAGTAATACACATATTTAAATGTCTGTTCAAACTGTGATCACAAAAACTAAATTATTATTCGCAAGTAAATTGAAGCCCTTATTTGGTACCTAATTGACAAAAAACAGTTCGGGCCCTTTCTTATAGTAAGTATATTGCATTGCGCGATTTGAGTAATTCACACATTTTAATGGCTGTTCATACTGTGATCACAAAACTGAATTATTATTCGCCAGTCAATTGAAACCGTTAATTAACACCCCATTGGCAAACAACAGTCGGGGCCTTTCTTAGAGCGTGTATAATGCATTGCGCAATCAACACTGATACGGGCCGCGTTATCAGTTTGACACGAAGAACGTCACGTCAAACATGTTACTCCCAAGTGATTTCGGTTGCTTTTTAGTAAGCAGGTCATTAAATATTGGTGAAATTACATTTGGAAAAAAATGCGAATATGCGAATATAATTTTTATTATTCGAATGCTGACCATTCAATCGAATATTCGATTATTCGAATAATTTTGCCATCCCTACTTCCTACCCTTTCCCACTTAGAAGCAAAGTGAAAATGGCTATGTGCAAACAGCATAAAACCAGAACAGCATGCGAGTAACGCGCAGTCTGTTCAGGTTTTATGGTGTTTGCTGCTCATCAGTATCTAAGGTTTGGAGAAAAAGCCTTAAAAACTTGAATCTAGTAGGAAAGGTCTTCAATTAAATTTATCTTTCTTAGGGACTACAAATGCGTCAAAATACGTATCTAAGGGTTAAGTCACTTACTATAATTGTCCAGCTGAACAATGTTCTTACACATCATGAAGAACTTCAGCTAGTAAACACCAAACTAAACTGTATCCTAATCTAATACAAATTTAATTACCAATGTTGTTTCGTCAAAATCTAATGTTTTTTGTATTTCATATTTCAACTATGAAATGAATCACATTGTGTTTATGCTATTCAAAATTTGCTTTATCAAGCTGTTTACCCTGGCTTACATCAAGGGAGATAAATTCAACTATTCTTAACAGTTGATTCTGAACAATTGTGAATTGCTATAATTATTTTGTATTAAAGATGGCTTGGTGATTTTGAATTATTGTATCCATATGCAATAAGAATGATTGAGAAACAACAAAATGAGACATAATAAATGAGGTTTTTTAATGAGGTTTTTACAAAGGTGTAAAAGACTGCAAGTATTGAAAGATTTTGTAGGTATGGTAAACATAATCATCTTCTATCATTTGGAGTTTGAAATACTCAATGTTGTGCGACAGACTTTCAGTTACATATTTATGCCCCCCTTCGAAGAAGAGGGGGTATATTGTTTTGCACATGTCGGTCGGTCCGTCCGTCCACCAGATGGTTTCCGGATGATAACTCAAGAACGCTTACGTCTAGTTGAAAATAAACTTTGTATGTAAAGACTTTTGAACCAGTCTCTGGGAAAATAGTGCTCAATTCATGTGCTTTATTTTATTTCACGGATAAGCAAGTGCAATCCGCGCAAGGTAATCAGCTATGAGCCTAAAACACTTTCTACTTTTTTTGTTGTTGTTAATTAAAAGAAGAATTTTCTAAGGAAAACACCAGTCTAGGCGGATTGCACAAGCCAATCTAGGAAGATCCTTAAGGCACATGCATAAGGCCTGGTTATCCCATATACCAGCTTGTTGGTATTTCAATCATTTGTTAAATTTTATTCATGCAAGTAACAATATTCAGCGCCAATGAGCATGATTTCAAAATTCTAACCATGCATTCCAAATAAAGTTAATGTATATGAATTTTCCCTATATTTAATGAGCAATCTGTTTCCCTTTTGTACTAAAATATTTGCTCTATCATCTTTTCGATTTGAATTATATTGGGGTTTTAACAATGTCACTATGTATGCCCCAGTGGCCTTTAAAATGCTTAGCTGCTGTGAATGCTTATTACCCAAAATATGACAAGAATACCTGGACACCCATTCTCTATTTCTATGGTTATGAGTCCTCTATAATCCTCATCTATCATCCTTAAGGACCCCCAAGTGGACAGAACTATGATACTTTATCCCTCCTTTTGTGAAATTGATGTTTTCATACTTATACATTAAGGCGTCCTTTTCAGTTCGCTGTCATAGGGAGATTTTGGCCAAATTATTTGCTTATTCATGGAGGTTTTAATCTGTAAATGATTGACTCGGCAAAACCAAAGTGTTTTTCGATTTAGGATTTCTTTTCAATGAAACTAGCAGCTAAGTTGACACATAGTGGACATGTCTGAAATCTTCAAAGTCAGATTTGAGTGTGAATGATTAATATTATTTTCAGAATTTTCCGGTCAGTTACACTACATTACTAGTGCTCTTAATTTATTGGATTCATGAAGAAAAAAATTTTTTGGTACATTTTTCTTTTGTTTAAACTTTGTTAACATCAAGAACTTCATTTAAATGGTCATTTTACACCCTTTTGCAAAGTTTTCTTTCAAGTGCCCGCTTGTTTTCATTATCACATGAACCATAATCAGATATCTCTTTGAATCTGCAGTAGTAAATGAAATAAATGAAATTGTTTTGTGTTTGGTGGGTATTAAATAAGTAAATGCAGTGTTGTAGTCTCAAAACAGTCCAAATCAGATGAATAATGGCCCTTGAATTTTACACAAATTGTCGAATTAACCTTTTCTGCCCCGTTACTTGGATTATTACGAAAGTTTGTAATTGTGTTTGATGGCAGATAATCTCCTTTGTGATAAATTTGTATGCAATTACTCATGCCTTGGAAATATCTTTATTCCTTGTAAGATATATATACATGTACTATTTTATAGTGATGAATAGCTCAAACTATTTCCAGTGATAAATGTGTTTGCCTACTGCAACAATTTGCTTTGATGTTATATGCAATGAGTAATGTTTTGCATCAGTTACTTCAGATTGATAAACAAACTAATACATTTTAATTTCATACTATTTATTCATCCATCGTTAACAATACAGTTATCAGCACTGTAAATAAATATCCATGAGAAACAATGACATACAGTTTAATAATTATTTACACTATTTGAGTATAAATGTCTGACCAAGTAATGGCAACATTAGCAACAAACTGTATTAGTTACAAAATAACTTTACAGGCAGAGGTAAGTAAAATAACTGTAATATGAACTGAGAGAAAATATTTGAACAGTTTAAATGGATTTCACAAACAATCATGTATTTCCATGCAAAATGTCACATCGTAACGGAATGATACGACCCACAATAATTCTTAACCATATTATTACAGACAAAACAAACATCAGCACTAAAATGAAAACACTACTGTAACGCAATAGTAAAATTTTCACTTCAACACAGGAATTGCACAAGTATTTGTAGCATTAATACTGATTATTGAGCTAATTTGCTGTTCACAATCGTCTACAGATTGGCAAGTGTCTCAATCTGTGGTTTTCCAGAGCGATCACGCTGTCTGAACGAGTCGCTGAATTTCTTAAATTTACGAATCACAGCTTTCTTGTCCATCACTTTCACCTCGTTCTGAAGGTTTGCAGTCCCTGCAGAGGGGAACAATTGTCTCTTGCTGCCTGGTTGAGCATTCATCACTGGTTTTGGAGTGGATGTTTTCACCTCTGGCGTTTTGGACTTTCGGCGAAAACGGAATAAGTTTCGGAGAGGTAGATTCTGTTTCGGCACTTTGAATGTGGATCCCTGAGCGCCCTCTGCTGTGTCAACATTCTGAAGTTTGGGCGAGTTCACTGGTGCAGATATGCGTGGGCGCAAGTTGACTTGAGGGGCACGGGTGTTTATGTTTGAGTCAGATGATCTGGCATCGCTGGTTGTTGACAGACTGACCCGTGAGCTGCTGCTAGTGTTTGTCCCTGGGGAGTTGTACGGGGCATTGATGCCACTGCTGCACACACTGTTGGGACTGTCAGTGAGTATAGAGTCTACATTGGCACTGCCCTGAGAGTTGCCCCCAGGGTTATCGTTACTGGAACTCGACTTTCCCTGGCATTCAGGTCTCTCACTGAGCGCGATCATGTCGTCATCGCTAAACGACTCCGGTACACTGTGGTCATCTGTGTAGGTGGCACCCACGCTGGTCAGGTCAGGGAGAGAGGCCCTGCGTGCCTCCAGAGAGGAACTGCCACTTGACTTGTCCTGCAGCTTCACTCGAGTGCTTGACCGAGGCAGAGTGTTGGACTTAGGGACAGTGCATTCGGTTATATCCCCGCACATGCTTTCAACAAAGAGGGCCTCCTCTCTGCAAGTGTCACTGGGCTCTATCACAGAACACGAGGCAAGAATGGTCTTGGAACACGGCTCACCGAGCAGTTTATGCAGCTGGTGATCCTTGCACTGAGGCTCGCCATTGCTGCCTCTTGAACTCACACTTCCACTTCTAGCACGTTTAGATGGTGGCAGAGGAGGCTTATTGTTTGCCTTCTTGTGTGAGTTAGTGACTTTCTTCATGTATGATTCCTCTAGACTAATGTCTTTGTCAGAACCACTGTCACCATCATGGATTGACCACGTGTACACACTTTCACAGTCATTGTCACTGTGCCCGTTATTGTCACTGGCCGGTCTGATCACAGATATGGTGGGTTCTGCCCCACACAGAACCATAGCAGGCAGAGCATTTATCATGGTGGAGTTGGCCATTGGTGTGCTCCTATGGCGACTGCCAGATCCACTAGACCCTGTGGAAAGGAAAGACTCGTTGAGCATCGTAGAACAAGCACGAGGGTTGGACCCGTTGCTCTTATTGCGTCGATTGCTGCCACTGGAGGAACCACCAGATTCGTAAATCATGGTGGAAGAAGCCTGCGGAATGAGTGGAGTGTTACCACGGTGACTGCCACGCCCACTGCTTGATGATGAGAAGCTGCTGTCAAGCATGGTAGAGGAGGCAAGAGGCTTCGATGATGGCTTGCGGCTCGATCGAGAATATCTATGTCTCTGTGCTCGATCTCTGTTCTGGCGACGTGAACTAGGTGTGGAGTGATAGTCAGAGCCAGAGCTGGTGGTAGAGGGTGGTGGAACCAAAGGTTTGACAAACATCGGCTTCTCTGGTGATGATTCTTTGCCCTCAACGTGACGGGTCAAAATATCAGCTGCTGCCTCACAGTTATCAGCGTCTTTCAGCGCACCACCACAGTTCACAACCATACTGTTAATTTTTCTCTGGCGATCCAATGTAAAGTCTGAGTAGTACTGGAGTCGTGACATGAACTCCTTATCAAGGTCATAACACTCTGGCACGATTTGATTGTCAGTGGACTCATCTGATTTGGGGTATCCATCCGAAGAGGAAGACATACGATTTGAGCTGCCACTTGATGTGGTTGTGTTGGAGTCTGATGAAGAGGTCTTGTCAAGACTAGCGATAGCCTCAATGACTGGTGTGTGGTTGTCATTAGCTTCGCTGTGAGGCGAGTCCAAATAGTTTGAGTTTCTATCCACAACTAGAGTCTTTGAAGAGGGTGAGGACACATCCTGGGGAAGTCCATCACTTTTGTTTACAAGTCCTTCCAAAATCTGTTCAGACTCTGGAAACATAGTGCGAGACTCATCATCACTGCTGCTGTCAGAAAGACCGGAGTATGTAGAATACGTGGTCCTGCTGGGTGTCTGCCTCATGAATGTCAGGGTCTCCAGTCTGGTGACCTGTGTGAGTGAGCTGTGAGCGTTCGTCTTCATGAAGGAGGGAGTCGATGGGGGAGCCATGATACCGGACCCCGTATCGGAGTCAATCCCGCAGGACTCCAGCAGCTCGTGGAACTTGGATGCAATGTCCTCTATCTCTGAGTGTAACACTTGCTCTTGCTGCTTGATACTCAACTGAAAGAAAAATGGTGATTTGTTAGCTTTTAAAATGCAAAAACTGCCAATGAAAATGCCCCAGTTGGGGCTAAGATATCTTTTAATCTATGTTGATCTGATTTGAGGATATTTAAACCAAATAAAGGACTGTTTAGGGCCACAGTGACTTTATTTATAAGAGGACTTAAGGTTGACTTAACAATATGTTGATATCTGATTATTGTCGAGACAACCTTTCTGCAGCCCCTGATTTTTGTTATGTAATATAAAATATTAATTGAAAACATTTTGTAGTTTAAACCCATTCATCAAACTACACCAGTGGGATGTTAAATTATTCACATTGCATGAATGAAAACTCTGCCGCAGAAAAACTAATCCCTCAATGTATTTTAGTAGTAATCCTTGAAGGGCCTAGTTGCAAATTTGCAGAGCATAATCCATGTTTCCGCTTGTGTCAAATTGAACTCTCATTTTAAAAAATAAATTTTGCTAAATCCAGATGTGGTTTTTTTTAGGAAATGACCAAATAATTGTAATTCCTTAGTGAATGCGTCAATGTAGAAATGACAGTGAACTTGCACCCCATACTGTGATAAATCGTCAAAAAATTAGTTTGACCCGCTGGTTTTAAAATGAAACACTCAAATGTTGTGTTTTATGAAACTGCACAATTTGTAATCAAAAACGTTACCACCTCCCACTTAAGTTTAATTTTCCCACATTATTGGAGCTCTGTGATTAGCAGTCGCCACCAATAAATCCCCATAATGTCACCACTAACTAGCAGGATCCCTCAACGGGGCTTTCAAGGGGCCCACTAATTTATGCAGCATCAGATAAAAATGCAGTCCCAAAAAATTTCAATCCATTTCAAATGCATTCTACATGCAACAAGGTCGCACTGTATTTCATTGAAGTTGACCTTGTAGAAACTCAAGACCACAGAACTATTTGACCGTTTAGTTATTGCTGGTCACTCTGAACCCTTAAGGCCAGCATGTTACTTTACTTGACAAAGACACTGCGACCACAAAATTTAACGTTTAATTTTTCTCAATATTTCTGGGACAGTGGACACGCGAATCATAGTTTTTCAGGATCATTGAATTCCCTCAATTAAGTGGTTTAAATGGTGACAAGACTGCTAAGTGGGAATTAAAATTTCAAGATCTAAATTGTGAACATCACAGTGGAAGGAGCACAAGTCCACCTCTCCGCAAGTCGCTTACATTACAGAGGTGTGCTAAACGTTTTAATCATTCGGAAAAATGACTGACAGCTTTCAATGCTGAACTTGAAATGATAATCACGAGTCATGATTGAAGCATTGTTTAAAATGTCCACAGTTAAGTAACCCTGGAGTACTCCAACTAATAAACCTCTTGCCCTGACTAATTGATGGAATTCAGTGGAATAATAATTTGATACTCCATTTGTAAATGGGAAGCCTTCAGTTAGAGGGACAGGTAACCCTGAGCAGCTGACAAGAAGGATTGGAGTAATGAGATAATTCACTGTGCAGGGTCGAGACCCTAGTTTGAAGTGCTCTAATCATGCTGGTGATTAAGTAGACATTCAGTTTAGGGGTCAGCAAAAATTAATTTAGACACCAATGACCCATAGAGTGGCTGCACTTACCCCCCCCCCCCTCCCCCCCCTATAAAAATACACATATCCGGAAGCTCATAATAAATAAGGGTCTTCTTATGTTCCATAATAATATAGCTTATTAACTCCCTGGTATTGATTTAATGGCCCTATAACAGTGTTCCCACTCCTGTATCTTACATCAGCTCTGTTATCAGTCACAATATCAGCTTCATGCTGTTAGCCCATTATGGATTGTGTTACCAAACAAGGCAATGTTATGCATAATTAATGACGCATTAATATCACACAATTTTAATTTACACACATCTCCTAATCTGTATTGGTCTGGAACATTGTTTAGGACCAGATCATAACCTTTGCATCTCTGATAAAAAAAATACCTGAAGAATGTTGTTAGTCTGAGATTTATCTGATTGATATTTTCTCACATTCATTTAGCACGAGTTCATTTATTATTTAATTTATCACCAATACTGACCAGATAAAAGAAAGTAAAATAAAAAATCCTTTACTGGCAACTAGGATTTTTTAAATGAAATTTAAAAATCTTAAGTGCACATAATTATTTACATCATATCATTAAATAGGTATTAAAACTATAAAGTACAATAATGTGATGCCTACCATATCAGCCTGCAGCATTAGGTACATCTCGTCAGGGGCCATAGAGTCACCCTCGCCTGACGCCATTGCAGACTGTATGCGATCTGAAAATACACAAAACATTATATGTTACTCATATTTATTAACAATTATTTGTTACTTAATGTTTTCCAATTATATAGTATAAATATTCACACACAAAAAATGATACAAGTTATAGAACTTGAGCCACTAATGCTAAAGAGGTTTAAATAATATAAAAAATACATTTTAATATTATATTTGATGAAACATTTTATTTTAGCTGTGATGTGGTAATTTCATTCTAATTTCATTTAAATAATATATATATAACCAGTAATGATTTACTCCAGTATTTTTCTTTATAGGCAATCAACAATCACAATTGCCAACATCATCAGCACTATTATTACTAATATATATGTACCTGTATCAATAGCAATAATGAATCCATCCTTAGTCTGAGTGTACAGTAAGTTAACCATTTAGAACAATTAAACAGTCACCAGCTTAAAACCTTGAACCTCAAATGAACACTATGAAAGTCATATGACAATCAAAGTGTCTCCGTCACAAGTATTTATGATAGTTTATGTCATAGTATGAACAAAATATATCTTATTGTCACTATCTTTCTTGGTTTTATCAGAGCCACTGTGAATTACATGCACACACTTTTCTCTCAGATGTATGAATGATGGGTTTAACACTGGCCACACTTCACACATCCATCAAAACCTGCTCTCCCCATTCACTAACACTACTAGTACATCTAAAGCCTCGCTGATTGGTTGATTTTACCCACCTACTTTAAACAAGCCCCTCCCCTTTATTGGCTGGAGGCAGTGTACAGGTAATCTCCAATTTAACCGCAGGACATCAGACAGGGTTTTGTTACCTTGATTAACTCGATGTTCACATGTTATTCCCTGACATAATACCACATTGATTATCTTCTTTGATCCTTAACATAAATGTTGAGATAAGGTGATAAACCCCTACATTTTCTTCTTTAATAGTCTCTTCATTTGTACTTTTCAATTTTAGGGGTCTTTTTGCTGCCTAGCCTGACCATGAGGGATAATATACCTAGCCACACGCCAAGTCCATTAATGGAAGTTTTTAAATTTTTGGTCAGTTTGGTGAGAGTGAAAAGAGCAGTTGTTAATTATAGATTGCGACACCCTCTTCTCATTTTGAGCACTAGCAGTCAATCATTTTCACTGCTCTAGTCATTATAGCAAACCTATGGCCTTTTCACCCTTGTTAAAATGTTTAAAAGATTAATCTAAATCACTAGCTTTTAAATTGTTTTATAGGTATTTCTGGGGTTTTAATCTATTTGTCGCCATGCCCCAATGTTTAATGATCATAGCTTCCGTGTTGGAGCAGATGCATTCGATTTATAGCTTGTTCGTCATTGAAATCAGTTGTCAAAATGTACAAATGATCAAGTTAGAAATCATTATTAAATTCAATTACATTCAAAATCGTGCCTAGATTTACACACTATGGGAGGAAATGGCAACATCTGTGCCATGGAGGAATCCACAAGTCATTCTTTTCTACAAGATTTTTTACCTTAGTTACATAACACCCATTCAAAAATTCAACACATGCATTTTACTGTAATTCACTGTGACAAAGTGTGGTGTTATTGCAAGTAATATTTTTGCACATCATGCACAATTTACACAGCATCCCCAGTATAGAATGTTATGAGCAGATGGTGCATAACTCACAGTGGTATGTCACCTCTATTGAATGCAGTGTCACCCCACCTTTCCAGCCATTGTTGCCATCTTAATCGAACCCCAAGTATTGTTCATTGAGGCACAAGTATTGTGTGCAAAATAAAGGCAAGGAACACTGATCAAGACTTGTTGATTTCATTAACCTTTGCCATGGAGGTCAAAATGTTACATTGAACAATATCAAACCAAGAATTTTAACAGATTTCAAGAAATTTATGCAAATTAGACGATGAAACTTTACCAGAAGGGAATAATTCAGACATGTTCCTAGTATTTGACATGATTAGAATTTCATAAGGGTTGAAATTCAAATTGAAAAACATGACCTTTTAATGACTGCATCTGCTTGTTAAAAACATCAAACAGATCTAAAAAAATAATCTAATCAGTACATTTCTGTTTAAGGAAATGATCTTATCACCTATGAAAAGCAGACTTTCAAATAAGCAAACACCCTACTTCCTAAAACCCAAGTATATGTCAATGTTACAAAACAAATGTGTGATGTTGTGATTCCAACTAACTTTCGTGTTTTCCTAAGCATTAGAGTCCATCTTCAGGCAATAACAGAGACTTACAAATACCCAAGTATATGATCACAGAAAGCTAATCCCTGCTAATTCCCACATCCTTGCAGTCTCTGGACCATATGGATAAAAATCCCTAAAACACACAGCCTCAAGGGCCTGTTAAAAACACCAACTTGATACTTGGCGTAAATGTACTCTTTATTTTTACGCCCATTTGAATGGAACTGGTATATGGCTATGAAGTAAAGCGTTCACAATTTAGTGTCCATATGCTTAGATGTTGACCTAGGTGCCATAAGCACGTCCTGTACTTTTGCAACATATGTCTGTCTTGATGCATAACAATGTATATTTTTTCAAAAAAAAAACATTTACAAAATATATCAAACAAATATCTTACCAAAGATATTATCCAGATTCTTGCTATTCATTAGCATAGCAGTAAAATGATCCAAAGATGTTTCGACATGTTCATCTAAAATGTGTATTCAATTTATAAATTTAAAATCTGATAAAATTGGATTCTTTCAGGTTCAGTTTAGAGAAGCATTGTTAGAAGAATAAAGGCTCAATTAACCAGTGTCTTTGTCTACTTGACTCTAGCAGATGATTCAACAATTTATATGGGAAACAGTCAACAATGATGCATACAAACATAAATTTTTTATTGCGATATTGTTGGCTTAAGGTTGTTACTTGGTTTTAATGCGAGGGACATTGTACTTAGCTTTCATAAGTTCAAAAGACGGATTTTAGACAGATTTCATGTTTGCATTCATAAACATAGTCTAACATCTATGAAATGAAAACAGTCTTTATTTTCCAATGTTAATTTTACATTAAATTTGTGCACAGTTGAATGATAAATTAAACATATCATTCATACTTAACACTACAAGGGATGAACGCCACCCACAGATTCCAGATTTATCAATTTTGCTGTATTTGATCTTTTAATCGTAATTTGAATGAGTCTCAATTTTCTGAATAAAACATCATTTTTGATAAGACGGCAGTTTTACGAAATTGTACACCAAATGTGGACCGATGAAAATCATTGGAAGATAGAACTTCTACATGTTATAAAATCAGTTAAATTGATTCAAAGAGATCAAATTTCAAAATAAACAATCTTATAACCAAGATTGGTTGGACTTTACTGTCCATGGTATCTGGAAAATGATCAGTTATGAGAGATTTCTATGGAGACTTGCCAATTAGAGCTATCTTTTGTTCCCATTTATTTATCTGCAATTTTATATCCATCATTTTGCCCAGTATTCTCTTGGGAACATTTTCTTCAAATTCAAATATTTAACAAAATCGAAAAGAAAATAGCAAATTGCTCACTGCTTCATTTGTGAAAACCATAAAAACTGTTCATTCAGAAAAAAACGGGTGTAAAATGACCATGCATTAAATAGAAATAAAACTGAAAATTTAGTTTGTGTAACTCTAGTCAATTTTCAGTACAAATAAATAAAATTGTTCTCGTTGAACAGAAATACCTCTAATGATGGCCTGAGCTGCATATGTATCTTTGAGTGGCAACTTTCCTCTCATTAAAATCATAATTCACTTCAATTTTACAACCTTCCAGACACAAAAATGAGTGAACATTCTAGGTACCCCACTCTTTAAAGGTATAGAACAAATTTGGTGAGCAAAAACATCAATTGACACACTGAAAGGTAGTATTAGTTTTTTGAGTAATTAGTTGGACATCCAACCTTAATTATCATTAAGGGCACTGAAGGTAATCATTAAGCTGGCAATGGGAGGCAAGTTGTCACAGTTTGGCTAGAAATTGAGTTCTTGTGACAAACGCCAGTTGGAAAATGGATGGGAACTATACAAGCTTAGATTTAACACCTTTTTTCCACCCTGTCATTTCAAGTTTCAAGTCCTGCCATCTGCCAAAAAGAAGAGGGACACAATACTGTTCAAATATTGAATTAAACATGGCTAAAATTGATTTTTGCAATTCGTGACATTGAAATATTGAGAGAAAACAACAGCTTGTTGACTAAAATCCTTGTAGTGGACACTAACACATTGGGAACATCAGTCTTTACAAATGTAAATATTTGATTAGCAACATGTCATGTAAAGAGACATGAGATTCCTTAAGAGCCTCTGAGGTCAAACGTTGTTAAATCCCCCTGAAATGGCAGGTATACGCACTAGAATAATTGCCTGAATTGGAAAACAGTAATAAGAGCCTTGATTTGATTAAAGACCATTTGAAATTTCATTAAAAAGATATTATGCTCTTAAATACCACCTAGTGATTACTGTGGCAGACTCATTGAGCAACAGCCCAACTAGCCCCTCAGAGTAGGGCCCTAGTTCCCCTAATTGTTGTAACAGAGAGGCTGCTCACAGGCAGCTAATGGTGTTTGAATGCTCATTATAAGCCATGAGACAGGGGCTGGGGACTTGTGGATTGGGCTGATAAAATACATCAAGGCTACTGCGGGTTGATAAAACCAAGGAGATGTGCTTATCATCACAAATCAAACACCCATCAGTGGCAATAAATCAGACAATCAAAATACTGGTCAGTGTCTGTCAGTTCTAAAATCCAAATAATTTCAATTCCCACATGTAATTTGGAAAGAAATGAAAACAAAGTTGGGTTCCCATTGTCCAGTTTTGAAAATGTGTGAGAATAAATGAAGAAATACCTTGAGAGTAATTCTGATAATACTCCATTAGCAGTGACTTTAAGAAGTCAACATTCACTCCTGAACTTGTGTAGACCTTCATATCCATACAGCAAGAATTATAATATAAATTGCGCTTTTTAAGTAAACATAAAAATATGTGTAAATAAATATATCTTTAAACTAGATGATTCCACCAAGTGTGCTTAGCACAAGAATACTGATCTTAAGCAAGTAAAGGAGCTATTTATGTTTACCAGAAATTAATTAAAGTAGGCAAATTAATTTAAGTTGATAATTTGTGTGTGAAATTGCTTTAATACAGGAAATAAAAAAGGTGCTATATGGACACCAGAAGTAAATAGAGAAGGAAATGCCCAAATTACCAGTATAGTCTGATTGCAATTTGTATAGGATGAACAAGGTGTTAATGAACTTCTTAATTGAATAATAATTGATTGGGAAACAATCGAGGACTTAACACTCAATGGAAAATGTATAGGCATATTAGTCTTGGTGTCAGGGAAATGTACTGTGTGCTTTTGAAGAATTAGAAACTGATGTTTCCTATTAGTAAATGTGTTGCAGACCACACAATATTAATACTACTAAGGTTTTCACACAATGATTTATAAAACCACCCTTGAAAAGAATGTCCCATGTTAAAATATAATACAATAATATTAGTGTACATAAGGAAATTACTTGAAAAACAGTGATCTTGTTAAGTATAAAATACATTACATTCTAAATATATCTGGAATTCTTATCTTTCCATGGTGATTACACTTTGTCAATGAAAAACATTTGACACCAAGAAAGTTTAATGTTGAATTAGATGTTTTTTATTTTTGATTTCATCAACATGATCAGTATCTGTGTTTGTTTCCATTAAAATCATCTCCTTAGGTGTTTAAAGAAGGCCGAAAAAATGTCTTCAAGCTATACAAATAGTTGAGAAATAAAATCATTGTGTTCAGTGGGTTGTAATAAAGGTTATCTTTATTGTCCATCATGTCCACCCAAGGAAGTTGTTTACCTATTAATGAGGTTTTTCATAATTTGATACAAAGAGGAAACAATTGATCTTCAATTTGAATCTTAAACTCCCTTTTTATGTCTGAACAAAGGGCTGGGGGCTGTTCAACGGATAAGCATGATTACAAAGTTATATTTTCACTTATTTTATTGTCTATTTTTTAGATATCTTGTAGACAAGCATCAAATTTCCTTTCATCTTTTCTCTAATCACATGGTAATCTTTTAAATATCTATTTTAATTGTTTCATATGATTGTGTTTTAAAGAAGGTACTTGGATTTCCATTATGGACAGTTATTCTAAAAGTAATTGTTTTATTGCTCAGTCCAGGTGTGAAGTTAATTGATTGTTCGTGTTGAAATGCAAAGAATCTTTCAGATTTACAAGATGAAAGTAAATAAACATAATCACTTAACTGCTCTGGGTATGTCTTGTAGATATCAACTTTCCTCATAAATATAAAGTTGAGAGCTTTCCTTAGCATGTCATAAATATGTGGGTTTATATTTGTTAAAACTACTTCTTAATTCCAACCAAACAGTCCAATGCTATTAAGTTTCTTATTTTTAAGTACTTTAAGGTTTTAGAACCAACAAAATAATTGGAATGCATTTAAGTTATGACTTGTGTTTATGACTATCTTAAACTATCCTATGACTACAGTAAGTCAGATTTAAAGTGTTAAATTAATTGTTTTCATACAAAAGAAATTCATCTTGAAAATGTAATTTGTTCTTTATCCATAATTAATTTTTAGTTTTTATGTCTCACCTTTCTTTTGGTTTAAATATTGCAACGCTTTGGTTGCTGCCCTCAGAGTTCTTCTATAACACTTGGTCATCAAATACACAAATGCCTCACTTTGACTTGCCATAATAATGTACAATCCTCTTACAATTATTACATACAAATTCAGCACTGTGATAACACAAAATGGGAAATAAACTTTTATTAAAACATATATCAAACAAAGCTAATGTTCTGTTCTCTTCAATATGAATGTTATATAACTTAATATGCAGAGGGTCTAAATTGCAACATAAATCATTATCTTCAAATTGAGTTTTCCTCATATTGACAAAATTGAGTAGCTAATTGTTAGTTAAGTATTTAAAGTATAAGCAATGGTTCATCATCTTGTGTATTGTCTTACAAGAATAATTAGCACCTTAATTGGACCATAATTTTGTTCTCTGAATGTCCTGAAATGTATGGTAATTAGGATTAACCAATTAAGTGACAAACATCATTATCACCTTAATGTGTAAACTTAATCAAGGCATTATTACCTTGACAAAATGATTTATACAAAAAAATGAAATTCTACAATTTAGTATTTTAACATTTTCAATGTGGGGTGCTGTGAAACTTGTATAAGGCTTTATATTGATCATAACACACAGCTTTATGAGACTGATTACCTCATCAGATAATTGATCACATTTTGATAAAATATTTGCCTACACCATTCTTTCAGATTTGCATTTAGATTGTGTGAGATAATTATGTCTGTATGGATAATGTTACCACATTATTCTGTATTACTTGAAAATGTGTATTACATTTGCTTACACTTTAATTAAAATTGAAATTCATGAATGTACATGTAAGTAGGGTAAATCCATAATAGCGCAGACGTTGATTTAATTATATCTGATTTCAAGCTATGTAGATTTTTTTGGAAATACATGACTCAAACAGACAAACATCTCTATGCAATTGTAAAATAAATAAACATCAGTTCAACAAAAAAACAATAAAATTGGGAATAAAAACTGTTACAATATTTTACAGTTTTGTGATTTTGCATCATAGGTACTATCCAGAAATCTTCATGAATGTTTAGAGTAAATATTTGTTGTGGTTTTGAAAGTGGGACAAAAAATTTAGTCAGGATACCACAAGCACTTATTATCATCAGCTGTTACAAGGTACAAATATGGAGATACCAAATCACAGTGACATCATTTTGAAATCAGAGAAGCTGTAAACAATCGTAACAACTGTGATGTAAGACAAATAGTTATAGTTGTGGGTGAGTGTCCAAATAGGTGGGCATTTCTAAATGACATCGATTTCAATGGATTTCAATGGACACGGGAGTGATATTTTTGCTTTATATTTTACAGCCTGGGCCTTATAGATTGGGAAAATAGCATGATAAACCCTGAAATTGGGGGAAATGAAACAATATTGATATGTTTTCACATAACAGTATTCCAAATTTTGTACGAGTGCATGTTTAACTGCAATTTTAAATTTGTATATTTAAGTACTACATAATTATCTTGCTGTATAATAAAATCAATAATTAGTCAGTTAATTGAAAAAGGTGATATTTTAGCAATATATTTTTGGGAAAATGTTTCTTTTTGTATTGGAAAACATCTGTAAGAGGCTATTGTTTTGGGGGAATTTTTATGCAAACTAATGACAATTATATAACATATCAAATGAACTGGTTCCCATTCAAAAATAATCTAAATATCATGTTGAACATACTGTTTTTAGGCTTTTAACTTATGAGCTCTTATTATCAAATGGTTTTATTTCATAAAATAGTTTACAAACATGTAAAACAAGTTTAGATTTTGACTCCTTTTAATTTCAAGTTTGGGTGCCGTAAGCAACATTATTGAAAATCTGTTTAAATGCATTTGTCAGTTAATTCTTTAATATTATATGATAATAAGAATTGTGTTTTAAAGCGGAAAAAAAATCTGGCCTTGTTTTCATTTGAAACAGTACTGTGTATAAGAGGAAATTGGGTTCAACAGTACAAAACGTAGTTTGCCTTCATTGAAAACTAATTTATCAAAGGGCCAAGCTGTATTCCCCATGGGCTCTAGACATAATCTGCCCAAAATTAATTCATTTCTAATTGAATCAGAATGCCCAATTAAAATTCATCAAATGCAATTTAGACCCTATCAGGAATGCATTGAAACAATCTGTGCCTGAAAGGAGATCGCTATATGCAACATTTCCCTTGCAGCACACTTATCTCCGATTGGATTAATCTTCCTGTTTCTAAACTTTAAACAATTTTCTTTCTGTCTTGCCCTTAATTCAAAACATAGGGTGGAAGGTGACCAGTTAATCAACCTTTCCCGCATATTAAGTGTTGCAAAAATCTCTTGTTTTCCCAGTTTGCACCATATTTGGTAGACACAAGTTATTCGACAAAGCAAACTGAGACAACTATGTGCATTTATCCACAATCAGCATTGCGCAAGAGTTTCAGAAATTGAATTTTCCCATAGGCAAAACATTGCCCCATTACTGAGAATTTCCACAGCTGATAGGTGACAATCATTGATGCACAAAGCAACCTTATCAATAGTTACCTGTGTGTTGTGCCTTACAAGATTATTGCCAATTCATTCTTACAGAAATTCAAGTATTTAAATGAATTACTGGCAGCCATAATCACACATACCCTTGTGCTTCATTCAAAACTGACCCAACAACAAACAGAGAGACCCTTGTGATAGGCACAAAGTTCACAGACCCCTGAAGTGCAGGAGTTATAGGCCTTATGTAATTACCTGATAATATTTCCCCCAAACCCCCTCCACTCACCTTGCACCACTCCAGTGAATTTATCTTCGTTAAAACTATTCCCTATCATTCTCCAGATTGGCTTGATCAAACTGCCTTTTTACACAACCTAACATGATTAATTCTACTTTGATCATTTATCACAGATTATCCCCCTTAAAAGAAACACTAAAAAGAACACAATAATGCTACAGTTCCTTATGGATCACCTATAATCCATGGTAATAAACACTGATTTTTGTGGATTTTTTATTCTCCTTTGCACATCAATCTCTACAGTAACTGTCTTCACAGCACTTCCAAGTTAGTTAAGGGACAGTTAAATTAAGGAACATCAAAGGGCAGCTAATCAGGTTATCATTTGGGCATCCTTAAGTTTAGCTTGAGCTGTAAATGTTATCTTTCTGTTGTTGGGGTTAGAGATGGGACCCTTCATGAGTATTAATCTTGCTATTGTGGCAACAGGATTATGATAGGAACAGAATTTATAGATCTTGAAATCAACACTGATCATTATGCACAAAATAACCCTGATCACCATGATGTTTAAATCTTGTCTGTTTGTTCAATTTATAATAAATTAAATTATCAATAACAAATAATCAATTATATTGTTTGACTGAGTTATTGAATATCAAAAGTAGTTTGACAGTTGTTTTTCAGATATCTAATGCGGATATTTGTTAAAATACATAAATTAACTGTTTGACCCCAGTACATCTATTAAAAGCATCAACATTTATTTTATGAGATATAAAATTTTAAATTTTGAAGAAAAAAAACCACTAACACAGCTGTTTACATGGCAGGTCAAGACAAGTGGGTTATATAATGTTTCCTGAAATAAAATGAATTATAACACTAAACAACCATTGAAAACTGACAGTCCTGCTTAAACAAGGTGTTGCAGTCCTAAAGATATTTGTCTACAGGGCTCAATGATACAGCCAAGTGCAATATTTGCACATCTTTGTATGATCTTATACACAGCCCAGCATTTTCCAACAGACAGCAGGGCTTAGCAGGAAATTGGTACTTTTTTATTACATAATCTTAGTTAAATTACATAGCATCTCAATGTCAAGAAACAACACCCATTTGCTCAGGGACTTATTATTTTTGTAAATTTTGTTACATTCACTTCACTTATTGTTTTATAATACCTTCCTACAAAGTAAACATTTCAAACTAAGTCCTGCCTGGCAATGTGTATGTTATAAACGTATTTCTTTGCCTCAACATTTCAAGCACTGCCACAAAGGGCCCCATTGGTTTTAAATTAAACCCAATTGATGGAGGCCATGACTATGTCAATTAGAGGTAGACCCATGTCAATCATGGATTCACCAACGCCTTGGGTTTCTGCATCTGTCATTTGTACCCCATGACAGCAATCCATGCTGCCTCAATGCTACCAATGTCAGAGCTAATTTGACGTGCACCATGCGGACATTATGGTCTTATGCCACATGCAGTCAGCTAGTTACAGAACAGCCTACGTTAGTTACAGAACAGCCTACGTTAGTTACAGAACAGCCTACGTTAGTTACAGAACAGCCTACGTATTCACGTTATTGATACCACAAAACCTTGCTCCCCTATAGCAAACAGGGTAGCTCCTCACCAGTCTGCACAGGCTGGAGTAGTGCTATGGACTCTGCATAGCACGTATTAGACACATTTTTGCATGGAGAGGGTCAATTATACTTAGTTATACATGTACTTTGTTTTGATACTAAAGTTCATGTGATTGCAGCCAAGTTACAACTTTATATCCAAGGTTTATTGAACCTTAAAATTTATTGATGTCTTCTATCAAAGTGTTCATAATGAATGCGTAAGCAAATCTGTGTCATTTGGAACATATGTATTTTTTAGACGTTGATGAAAACAGATGATTGAAATAACTAGCAATGTGGGAAATACACTGGCTGGAAAACAAGGAAAGTAAATAAGAACTGTGCAACATGTCAAATTATTTTCTTAAAAATAAAATCACTTGGAAGTTTAAATCAAATAAAAAATGTGCAACATGTCAAAATATAATATTAAAAATAAAATGACTTTCCACATATTCTTTATTGTTCAATAGTGTCGTAACCTACCCGATAAGTAATTTCATAAGCAAATACTGTGATGGATGAATTTATCTTCTGATTGACATTTCAAAATGAAAATGGAATGAACACTTATTGGTCTGCCAAGTCAAGTGGCAATGTCTACATTTTAACTAATTATCCTTTTATAAATGCGCCAACAAGCTTGATGATGAATTGACTTGTAAACAGTTTAAACTTGTGTGATTATTTAAGATCCAACAAATTAAAAACACATACTTTATTTATTTGACAAACCTCAATTTGCCTATTTTGGTCTTAAGTAAACATTTTAAGATTACTATGAAATAAATATCAAATCAATGAATAGCATTGTACAAAAAGTCAGTCTTCATGTAACACACATTTTACTAGCTAAATTAAGCTTCCTATAATGCTCTAAATGTCAAATGTCTGCAGTAAAAAGTTTTAATCAATTTCAGTTCCAATTTTAAATTATAAGTTGTTTTTCTCTCAAAATTTGCAAAACATTAAATAAAACTTCACAATGCACAAACTGTTCGAACAGAAGATTTCTGAAAGTGGGCCATTTGTATAAATGATCAAAACCAAATGATAAAAAATATAATAATTCTATTACATCATTGAATCTGTCTGAAAGTGGGCCATATTTTCAAATAATAAAAACAAGATGATCAAAAAAGTATTGTTCATTGTTTGCTAACAATCTTGAATGAACAATACAATATATGTGCAGGTACGTATTTAATACATGACAGCTGAAATTAGCTGCTTTTTTGTTGTTGAATTTGTTTCTCAGATTTCAAAGAAGCATTTGATCAAGTTAAGTATTCTCTGTATAGAAGCCCTGTCAGATACATAAAGGCATACAACTAGTACAGACAGTTTACTTTGTCACAAATGGAACAATGGGCTGCAATTAAATTATTCTTTTACTGTAAAATAGCTTTTAAAAGATGACAAATTGCTCTTAAAGTTATTCTGTCCTATACCCTGTGATTTATTGATGTTGTGGATAAAAACATTAAATTTTGACCCCAAATTCTTAGCCCCAGAATAACACATCATGACTCATACAAAAAAATGATATTCTTAAAAATGAATATCTGATGCACCACTATTAAGTTATTAACTAGCATATTACATGTTTAAAATGATATGTGGACTACACATAAAATAACAACAAAGGATACAGTCTTGGACATAACCCACTTGATCAACGTCGAGTGATTTTTGCATTGGTCGAGTGAAAATTCCAAGCCAGTAGCCCGATCGGTCGAGAGCAATTTTTTGTGTCCGAACTTAGTAACAAGTCCGAAATAAATTCATATAGACGCTTATTCAAAACTGCATTTGTTACTTCCCTTGAGCACTCATTAGGGGTGGCGAAATCAAATGTCCGAGTTGCCCGAGTCGTACATTTGCTTGTCTGGGCAACTGATTTTTTTCAATTAAGTTGTCCATGGACAACAAGTTTTTTAAAAGTCGGGTCCAGGTATACAAAAAAAAACATTGTATTAAAGCCGTAATTAAGTTTTACAAAATCGGATGTTGACATGCGAATACATTGTCAGTGCTATTTGCGGAGCAATCAAGCTAAAATACGGGCACTCTCCTGCGCAGTGATCTCCCTTATTCTATAAGAGACCAGGAGCATGCTGCATTTTAAACATTCGGCCCGACTGTTAGACAGTGTACAGACTGGTTTCTTTATTTTTACAATCCGACGGAAATAAAAAGTATCAAAGTAAGATAATCAAAACACGGTCTACCTTGTTATTTAAGACGACTTTAATGGTAAAAATGGAACATTTCATTTTTTTAAATCTTCAACAACGGAGCAGAAACCCGAAGCTTTGAGCAGTCCACCTCCCCCCAAAAAATAAGAAAGATTATGATAAAAAATATGATGTAAGTAAACGCACCAGAACTTTTCAAGAAACTTGGCTCACAGATTTACTTATGTTCAACACATGTTTTAATAACACTAGCTTTGCAATTTAAAAGTTTTAGAAAGTCTTTATATTGTTTATAATATACTGCTATAATGAATGTACTATTGAAATACAACTATATACACAACTAGCAAATCATACTCATTTTGGTATAGTCCACATTGTTTTACATTAATCAATAAATGCGTTTATAATTTATTAAACATTAACGTAAGTGTAGTTCAGCAACGGACAAGTTAAATTTCCTAAATGGTTGTCCGTGGACAAGTATAGTTTTTTGAGATTTCGCCACCCCTGCTCATTGATAAGACGCTTATCGAACAATGTTGTAAGTCAATCTCACGAGACGCTATAACTTTTATTGTTACTGGATGGAGAACTCGCCGTGATACATTTATTTTAATGTCTTTTCTGTGTAATTTTGAGGGCGCAACACACGAACATCAACGTCAAAATGAGAATTAAGGTTGCAACAAAAATATGAACAGTAAATGAAACGAAACTTCCAACAGTCATGGAAAAATAATCGGTCATGGCTTCGTTTTGATGTCTCCAAGTATTGGGGACTTTGATTCTTAGCCTACATTGCTGACTGGCTGGTAAGTACATTCCATACTTAATGTAAAAAACAACAACATGCAATTAAATATCATGCACTAACTTGCAGGTATAATTTTTAACAGATAAAATTAATCTGTCAAGGAACGAACCCTGCCTTTTATTCAAATGTGTTCTCATACTGCATTTTAGATGCTAATTCAATCAGCGACAAACCAGATGTGGCTTAGGTAATGAAACTACTGCTACAAATGTCTTTTAAGTTTAAGAAGACTCAAAAAAGGGCAGAAAAGTTACCTTTGTGTTCTACTTCTTATGCACAGGTATTATTGCTAGTTTGAGATTGCATTTACTTTATTCAGAGATATTTGAGAGGAAAATTTATATCATGTTATAACATTGTTTTTTCAGGCCGCCTTTAAGAGCATACCTGACATGTCAGACCTGGATGACGGTGACTGAGACAATGACCATGATGGAATTGAGATGTCTGGAGACCTTGTATTAATTATTTTGTCAGACATTTACTGTGAATAAAAACAAAATCAAGTTTTTTTTTTGTTTTATCTTAATTATGCTATGTTTTTTTCAATACAAACATAGTTACAAATGTAAAATAATTATAGCTTTTATTTCAGGCTAGTTAAAATTGATTCTGGCTAGTGAAATTTCCATGCTGGTAGCCCAATTGGGCTAGTGCTTAAAAAAAAATAATGACAAGACTGAGGATGTATTTCAATTATTGTTTAACATGACTGTTTATTTTATTTAAATGTTATACAATCTTCAAACTCGTATAAGCAGTCATATTAACAAGAAAATCAGCTCAAATGTTTATTTAAGAAACCTACGTAATGTGAGCAGCCTTGTCATTCCATAAAGTTATTAAGCAACTGTCAATTAGCATAATGTTTATTTGTTTTATCAGCAGCAAATTATTTTCATGGTGCTTCATTGGCATGATTCAGCTGCAGTGGCAGAGGTCATTTCTAATTCATTGAAATGCGCTAATTTAATGTGCATGCTAATCTAAATGGACTGAGCAAGGCTCCATTTGTTACAATCATTAGATAATTTGTCATCGGTGAGCTTGTAAAAATAAACAGATGCAGGCCACCAGTTGCCACTGAATTATTATCTACGAATGTTCATGAGCACCTCAGACTCAGTGATGCTCCTTTAAAATACTGTTTGAACACTTTGGCTCACAAAAGATGCTCAAAGCCCCCAATAGAAATCGTAAACATTATGAAGTCCTGCATTTTTGTCCCAAAAAAAAATAATAATTTAGCCTCACTGATACAATGCAAACATCACAATGTCAAGGGATTCAATATGGTTTATAAACTTAAAAGTATTTAATGGCTTATAATTTGCTGCATATATACTGAAGAATGTTTAGCTAAGCCATTTTCTTATTAATTATTCTACAATTATGATTTGGTTCTATTCATGAAATGAACTATTTGCCTTCATGTCGACCAATTAATATTTAATTAATATTTGGCAGAATATCATTATTATCTGATATCCATTTTTATATATTACAAATATCCCATCAATTTCTCTTAGCCAGATAGCATCATTCAACAGTTCTCTTTCGCCTATCAGGGAACATCTGTGATATTGGTTGCCTGGTTATCAGTGAAATCATTATCATTATCATCCTTCCAAGCACCTGTCCCTCATATTATTGGCAACTATTGATACTGTGGGCTTCAAACATAGGGTAATACATTACCTCATGGATCATTAATTATCATCTCATGTTTTTTACCAATATATGTAAAACAGTGACTGAGTGAGTAACACCAGATTGGTACTGAATATCTGGTTATTTTTTCCTCTTTGTGTTGTTTTGTTATTGTTTTTTGTTTGTGATTTGCCAACTTTTTTCGTACACCATCATGTGATATTTCAACATGTGCAATCTCTAACACTTCACTTAAAGATTTTGGAGATATGATGCTAAAACTTTAATAACTTAATATGAATAGGAAGAGTGTGCAAACTTGTTACAAATTATTCTGGGTGTAAATCAGATTAACACAAGCTAATGGTAACAGTTTAACATTCCTGAAAAAGTCATATGCTTGCTAATATAAAGTGATAATCCATTCACAGCAACAAATATTGCACAAGCCTGCAGAGTGTTGAAAAATCTGCTATCATGGGGCATAGTTCAAGAGAGCGTTAATTTGATTTCCACATTTGTCTTTGACAAGGCTGCCCTCTGGTGCCATTGTTGTTTATAAAACAATCGTAGGGAGCAACAATACAAATGACCATTTGTTTGCACAATCTTTACTCTTTCATTCCCACAACTTTCAAATAAAAGAAGAATACTTTTAATGAATTTCCCAAACACTGGAAATGAAAAGTGATAATACAAATGCAACACTCTTAAAGGGCATTCAATACAAAATTAACACAGGGCCAGTATTGTACATCTACGCTAATTCCTTAATTCAACGACTTAATTGGAGTTCAATTCTATCAGCAAATATTTGTCTTCAACACACCAAGTGCAAAGATGTGATACAAAGATATGGAGTCCAATTGACACCACAATGACAATCCAGAGTCTTAAAATAGTGTAAATAAAACCCATGAGAGCCGGCTGTAAATGAAAGAGGAACCCATACTGGTCATCTTCCATTGAAACTGGACAGTCTCATGTGCATGCAAAATAGCATAATCTGAATGGTACTGAAGTCTGTATAAAAGAAGCACCTGACTGTTCAGATCTAGCATGGACACGGTTTGGAAAGGTCATAAAAATAAACTGCAATTATGAGTGATATACTACAGAACATCAGTTGAAAACTGCTTTAACAATGACCATGGCTTAGACTGCTTGCCATGCTCTATAACCATTATTGGTACATTAGAAGCAGCCAGCAATATTGATATTCAAATCCTTTGAGTATGCCTGCCAGATGATGTGGTGGTATGCTAGTCATCCATCATCCCTCACACTGACCAAGACACACAGATATAATCTCTAATTGTGCACTAAAGTCACTGAACAGAGAGTCGGAGATTTGATTAATGAATGTTCCTTTTGTACTCTTTTCTTGAGAATAATCAAACACTAGTTAAGGCTTGTGGCTCTCTATGACCACTGGTTGGTCCTCATTGTAATAAGCTTGAATATTAATAACAGAGTATGGATATTGAAGACAAGAACATATGCTCCTTATGAAATAATGTTAGTTTCAAATAAGAGTGGTAAACATGAATACTAGTAATGTAATTTACAAGTTTCAAAACGCATAGATCAATTGCTTGTTAACATTATTTTATTATTTTGTTTTAATTATACTTGTTTGCATTTATTTCTCTGCTTTAAAATATTAAAAGTATTTTGACTGACAGTTCGGTTTTTTTTTTGGTCAATAATGAATACATTAAAGTAAAAAAAAAAGCAACATATGTGAATAAAATCTGGTTATTAAATTCTGTAATTACAAAATGAATTTGGAAAAAGGTCATCATAGTTGAAAAGACACCAATATAATCAAGAGCAGAAAATTGGAATTCACACAGGGTTAAAAATTCAAATCTACAGGTCTCCCATCTGTTATGGTCCCTAAATAATCCCCTGTAGCACAAGCAAAAGCAAAGGGGTCATGTTTTCGTCCAAGGATAAAAAGGTAACATGGACTGGGATTGAAATGAAACTCATTAAATTAAAATTTTAATTGCTAGAAACCACAGAACACAACTTAAACGGGATATCAATATCAGAGAAGGGAGCAAAATGGATTCAAAATGCCTGTGGTGACAATATAAGAGAAAACTAATTGAGTCGCATCATGTGAAAATGGGTCTTATGCCATTAAATGATATTCATGAGTGTTACTCTAATTAAATGCTATATTTAAGTTTATAAAGCCCAATAAATCTTGAAATTGGTAATCCTTGAAATTACCACGAAGTCTTGACTAGGTTCAATGTATTCAAGAATTGAATACCGAGAATAATTAATATAAACAGACTGCATAGCCATCTATTGTTTTCACTGTACTGTACATTTGTTCCCCATTAACAACAAGACTTTTATTGATAATAAATCAACATAGATACCCCAGGTGTAGCAACTTCAAAGTCATAAAGCAGCAGCCTAACCAAAGTATAACACACTGATGCTATTAGCATGAGGATGCTAATTAACAAGGTAGCAGCACAATTGCTATCATAAATCATCAACACTTTGCAATAGGGGTATCTCATTATGCACAGCTATCGATAATAGATGGTTAATGACCGCTGCAACTAACATGCTGAAACATGTATGTCTACATGAGCATATTTTACAAGCACTCAAAGATGATTGCTTAGAAAATTAAGATATTCCAATATCTTTGTTCACGAATTTCTATAGTTATTTCTTTCTTTAGATTTGCAACAGTAAGTATGAAACAAGTTTAATATTATTAAAATTTTACATATGTGATTGTTTAAATTGTTACATGTGGTATTTTCTTAAATAAAAAAATTATTGGATGTAAAGAAATCTATGAACAGAGTTATCAATTTCTCTTTATACTGAGTGATATAATATGTCAGATGACTCAAATCAGTACATTACACATATTTCATTTGTTTTAAGGAGGTCCTTTTAAGTAAACAGTCAAGGAACAATAAAATTAATCGTCTAAATTTATCTAACAGTATTATTATATGTCAATTGTCCACTTACATTTCTATATTCCATTTTATATCTTAAAGCATTCCTAATTACATACACAGGTAGTGCCCTATTGATAAGGTTATCACATTTACAGTATCAAAATGTATAACAAAATTATATATATTTACTCCAAATGATCCAGATGAATCCTTGTTGCACCATGGTTCCGTTGCAATACATCAACAGGTCACAACATTCACACATCAAAATGTTTGCATCCACACCAAAGCCCCAGAAAACAATACATAAACAACAGCAACAATGCTGCTGAATCCAAAATGCCAATATGTCAATATTTTTAACCCAGTTCAGAATCACCACTTCATTTTACAATAGTTCTAGTCACTCTGTTGTTGACAAGAATCAAACATGCAATATGTCCCTGTACACAATACCAGCCACATAATTTCACATCATTTGGCAAACTTCAAAACTCAAATAAACAACATGCTTTATGATTGGTTTAACACCAAATAATCTATTTTGCAACAAACATCATGTGACTATAATGTAATCAATTGTAATCAATTAGCTCAAACACAACAGTCATGGTCACCAATTTACCAGGCCCCTGCTGAGACAATGGCCAACAATTATGATGTTCAAGGGATCAAAGGGTACACAGGGGCACTAATTATGCCCTTTTATGATTATGGTGTGAAAAAGATCAAAGACATATGTGGGGTAAAATCAGAAGTGCATAGTAGCTGTGGTAACATATTGCACACAAATTAAAAAAATCTCTTTGATATTTCATTTTCACACCTTACTTGTTTTGGAAAACAAGATAATTATGCTAAATAGGATAAAATGGTTATTCAGGATAAAAGTATAATTCATATAAAAGTCATTTATCAATAATCCATTCAAACTGTCAAAAGTGTTAATACTTCAGCTTATTATAGATCAGAACACTTATTAATTAAAATGCATTTTTGTCCCCTATAGGTTTCACCGGAGGGGACTTATGGTTTGTGCTCTGTGTGTCTGTCACACTTATCTGGATCCTGCGATAACTTTTAAAGGTCTTCATATTTTTTCATGAAATTGAAACATGGATAGATGGCAATATTGACATTATGCACGTCATTTTATTTTGGTCATATGTCAAAAATTCTGGTTGCTATGGCAACAATAAAAAATTAAAAATTCTGACACTGGTGGAGCCAGTAGGGGACATGTATTGTTTGGCAATAGTCTTGTTTTATTTGATGTGCTAAATGTTCATATCAGTGTATGAGTGCTAAACAATAGGTACAATAATTGCAATTAAAGACTTGACAGGAAAAATTGGATAGTTTGTTTTTCATACTAAAATAACCTGTTTAGATGTCAAACAAGCCCTCAAGTTTAGAGTGCCCATCCCATCATGATAATCCATTGGTGTACCAAACTAGAGGGGCAATCTATCAATCACTCTCAAGGGCCTGTTACATGATAAACAGATGAGACACCTGATTCTTTTATATCTTTTTTACATTCCATACCATTTAAAATCTGCTTATGATGCAAAATATTTTCAGCACAATTTCCATAAATCTCTAATCCTGCACCTGCCCAGTGTGACCCAGTATAGCCAACAGGTGTATCCGCTCCTGATAGACCCAGGCATGGTTTAAGATTGTTGGATAGGCGGATTGAAAGTTGGCCTGAAATTTATACCAATAATTTTCATCATGAAAATGTCACAGGCCCAGCAAACATAAAACATTGTCCACATTTGTAACAAGATATGATTAATATAATTAAAACTTATAATTGCCATGGTAAGTGGACGAGGCAGCTATTAAGATGTAATAGGGCCTCAGATGTTGCAATTAGTCTGCCCTTGGTGACTTTGGGCCTCAATAGGGACTGTGAGAGTCAACAAGACTTCCACATAACACTTGAAACTTCAGCTTCTATTAGATTCTATTAACTTGCAATATAATAGACACAACAAGGAGTACAGGAACCTATAATTGTCAAGTGAACATGATTTACAACCTTTTCGGAGACAAAATTTGACCACACACTGAATTGTTACGTTGTATTCTCCAGGGTAATAGAGGCATGGAAAACTGTTTTCAACTGATTATTTTGTTATCGTTTTGCAAAGAAAATGAAACATAACAAAAACATCCTTACAGGAATAAGAATTTCATTCATGTGCTATAAATGAGGAAAAGTCAAATAACACAGAATTTTGTTCTCACATTTAATGATTAACAAGGGCATATGTATTTTCCTTCTTCATGTAATTGATAGAATTTGATAACAAATTATGATAAACAATTATCAGATATACCACATTCATAAATAGAGTTATACAAACAGGATAATGTCAACATCAATGTGAACAAGTTAGCGTTCAAATTCATAATACTTACTTTTAAAGAATTTAAAATAATTTAAACTAGTATTAAAGGAATTAAAAATATTTATTCTTTTGAAGTAGCATACAAAGTTTATACAAATTTTGCCATCACTAATACTTTCAACAGAGGAAAGTTAATCAAAGGGAAGCTATCCTGATACAACCTGTCATTAAAAGGGGGCTTACTGTAACTGAAGTATTTGCTTTTGTTAAGTTGATGACTAAACCTATATATAAACTTCATGCTTGAAGTTTAAAATTGCATAATTTCATGCCGTTGAAGTAATTGTAAGTGTCCATTTTTGTGATAAAATGGTAAACATTTAGACATTAACATCCCCAAGAAGTAAACATTGAGAGTTCTAACTTCCTGTAAGGAAGTAAATAATCATCTATAAAACGGGCATTAACTTTACCAGAGAAACTTAAGGAGCTTCCACAAATACAAGCTAATGGTTTTATTCAAAGGGAACCTACAGATAATTGATTTTTCATTATTTTATGATCACTTGAGCACCCTGAAATTTTATGCAAAACAAAGTTCATTTTGTAGGACTTGCGAACATTTGACAGGGCAGGTGATTAAAAAAAAATGCAGCAGCAAAAGAGTCAGAACAAACATTGTCATTTATTTTGGCATACACCGTTTTACTAGATTCAAATACTATATTTATTGAAGAACACTCTTCAGACTGTCATATGTGACAGGATATTTTTCTTTGTGTACAAGAAGTCCATCAGGCTACAAAAAACAAGCTCTCCATGTCCATCAGAACATTAATTGCTGGCTAGCAACAATAGCCCAAGAAATAAGCCTGTCCTTTTCTGTGCTTCATTAGGCCAACATAAAAAGGAAACTTGATTCAATCCTACCCTGTATTTGGGACACAACAGGTAACAAACAAGGGGCATTTATCAAGACATTTTTAACAATATAAAGTGAATTCAACAACTTTGTTAATTTTGGCTCAGTATTATTATCCCCAACAGGTGCTTGTCATAATACCCTTCATACACACATGGGGACAACTAAAATAAATATGGATGTAAAATAAACTTGAAACTAACGTTTTGCATCGCATATCATAATAATTATAATACAATGCTTCAAGATCTTAGTTTAACTAATAAAGCTACCCAACAAATGGGGCATACTTAATTTACAGTAAATGTAGATTTCCATGGAACAGACATTTGGTCTGATAACCTATCAGACCTGCAGGGCCAAAATTAAATTTGAATGACCAATTTAATCATATGTATATCTTTATGTTAACTTTATAAGGGCATTTTTGTGATGTCTTCATGATACTGTATTTTTCTTTTTGTTGATAACCAAACACATATTACCTGTATATAATTTAACAATATATTTGAAACAATTATATTTTCATTAATACGATAAATAATTTTACTATAATAATTTGCCATATTGATGCAAAAAGGTACCATTTGCCTTCTAATTTCAATATCACATGGTGGTAGGTGTTGTCAGATTCTTAACGTATGACAAACACCCAGCATGTTGATTGTGTGCAGCATGTTTTTCAAAATCCACAAAAAAGACTTAGGTGGAAGTAAGGTGATGTCAAATTGTTGCAACTTGTCTCAGACTGTGAAACAAAACAACAGCATATCTGACCTTTATTAATAAATTAAAGTTTTAAAGGCTTTAATTCCAACCCTTAGTTACTGATGAACAGCAAACAGCATAAAACCTGAACAGACTGCGAGTTACTGGTTTTATGCTGGTTGCAAAAGCCATTTCACTTTGCTCTTTATGGTGGAAAGGGTTAAAAAAAAAACTTTTTCAAAGTCTGACTCTTTGTTTACACATATCAGACCCACTCAAAATGTTTAATCTTCTCAGTCGGACAGACATTTTTCTGGAAGTAAGTGGATTTTTTTTTTAAGAAAATAACAAATTTCAGTGAGTTTTGTTTTAAAGTACCGGTAAGTATGATTACCTATCTTTTTCTCATTTTTTTTTAGGGAGTCATGACAACAGCCCTCACTTAAGACACTTTTGAAATTGTTTTGAAACAAGTATTTGAGTGACTTGTACATTTGAACACGTTTTTTTTTCTATTTTGTAAATATAGTCATTTATAATTATTCACACATGGCATTTCATATGGTAATTTTACAGTAGAACAGCCATAATGCAATTGTGAAATTCGGACAAATAGGAGAAATACATTTGTTTAGAAAAAGTGGGGTTTCAAATCTAAACCTTTTGATAATAACAGTGCTGACATAATATTTCAGTTAGAATTTTGAAAATCAAGTTTGAAAACATCTAAATGGCAGTATCACCTTCTAGGAAAGCAAACTCTAACATGCCCTCACGTTGTTGTTGGCAGTCCCTTACATCCATCTTAAAATATCACTCAGAACAAATTTCTTCAATAGTATCTCATGGAACAAAGCGTAAGACAGTAACCAAATGCAGTCTTATAGTTTTAAAACAATGATGCTGTACACTACTGTAAGCATTTATGAGAAAAGCAGCTTTCTGGTTAGTAATGAAAACCAAATAAGGAACTTAAAAAATAAAGTGCCCCAAGGTGGCAGACTTTATCATAACTGACATAACCTTACTGAGCAGTGCTATTGATCAATCTCATATCTGTATCATTTTTAAGTGTATCCATTTAGAAATGTATTTACAAGATGAGTCTCATTTATATTTTTATTTTGTTATTCAAAATAAATATCATTTCATGAAGTCTTCTCTAAAACATTTATTAGAAATACTCTCAAACAAACTATTTAATGATGTTTCCGCTATGTGCCAATCACAAAGAAACCTCTATGGGCAGTTTCGGCATTGTCTAACTTACCCAGCCCCTATTCTCGTGTAATGATGAAACCAACGTCACCAACACGATTCCTATCTTAGGTTGAATCTAGAACTGTATTTTGGATGGAATATAATTACCCTTTGTCAGCCTCTGTTTCAATCCATTCCATAACAGTGGAACCATGTTTAAGAATCCTCAGTATCAACCCTTTGTAATTAACCTTTCACCTTCAGGCTAGCTCCAATCTAATGGTTACAGTTTCAGGGGACTAATCATTCCATCAGTAGATATTCAACTCCAATCCATGTCACACTATCTTTCCACCAGAATAACTAATTAGTATCAATGTTTTGTCTGCTGACAGCCAGAGTCAGTCGGATTTATTCCACCTCTGAAACAAAAAACCTCTGGCCTTCTGGAACGATATATTTCCAGCCATTGTCACAAATAACAAAATGACAGTCCTAACCTTTCTAGAGAAAAAAAATGCCATGAAATTCAATTCAAAACGGAATTATTTTTCTGCAAAGGTAGCTATCATATATGGTTTTAATGCACCTCATTGAAGTACTGACGGAATGTTCCCATTAAATGCACCTGTCTGTGCCAGGTGCCCCTCTCAACTTCCAATTAATAAATCAATAACAGTACCTGGGGCAGACCATGACCAGTCCTACTCACAAAAACATGATTCAACATCAAATTTTCATTTTAACATTTTCCAATAAAATCTCTAAGAAGTGACAATTTTATTGAATAAAGTAATTACCGTATTGCATGCACACTCATTCATTTAGATGGGAACAAAAGTGGATGAATCGATTGTCAAATGAATATTCATTTCATTGCCTGTAACAATATGGTACCTGATTATTTCCGGTTTTATGCATTTTATAGTCCCATTGTTTAACTTTATTGTGGATCAAATATTTTATGAAAAAGGGGATGGTTATCAGGAGGTGATCAGCAGTTTTACAAGGGATAATATTTTTATTTAACCATTATACGGCCATTACTTCTATGACAACCAATTATGAAACATCCCTAAACAGAATGGCTAATTACAGTAAAACTTAATAAAACCAATTATTATAATTATTATTTTCATGATTTTTTATATTATTATCAGCGATTCTTTTCCTTCTCATCCTAAACTACCCGTAAAAAGCACTTAAAAAATGAAGAAAAAACATTTCTGATTGCTGAATTTGCATGAATTTTGTTCCAAAACCTCATTATATGCAGGTTAACATAAAATGAGCACTGAAACTGAACATTTTATCAAAAAGGCATGGAAAGAAAAATTTTGATGGTTTTGTGCCAATGAGTACCAAGCAATTAAAAGACCCATTATTCCTTAATATCTGTAGATTTCTGTATTTTTATGCCCCCCCCCCCTTCGAAGAAGAGGGGGTTATTGCTTTGCACATGTTGGCCGGTCGGTCTGTCAGTCTGTCCACCAGGTGGTTTCAGGAAGATAACTCAAGAACGCTTGGGCCTAGGATCATGAAACTTAATAGGAACATTGATCATGATTCGCAGATGACCCTATTGATTTTGAGGTCACTAGGTCAAAGGTCAAGGTCACGGTGACTAGAAATGGTAAAATGGTTTTTGGATGATAACTCAAGAACGCATAGGCGGCCAACAGGGCGAATTCTGAACAATATAACTGAAGCAACTGGTCTGTAATCCTAAATCTATAATTATCAGTCCAATGAAACATCATCATTTGAGTAAAATAAAGTGGATCAGTAAAAATATTATCAGAATATGAGATTTTTTGTATATTTTGTATATTAAATATTGTGTTAATGTTTAATTTTGTTGATTAATATAAATATAAGCAGGACAGGGGAGGTAATACACTATTATATCTTTCTTATATACAGGGGAAACAAATGCAATAAGTTTCAATTTCATGTTTAATAAATAGAGGATATTTGTTCATGTCAGTGTGGGATCATTTGTTATTTTTTTCATTGTCCCTTGCTTGACATATTGCTTTTATATTTTGCATACTTGTTTACCAACATCACCCCAACCTATATTTCCCCCCCCCCAACCTCCCCCCCCCCAATTTTTTTTTTAACATCATCTAATAAATTACCACACCCCACATTATACCCCACTCTCACCCCCACCCCCCTTCCACCCCCCCCCAAAAAAAATAAATAAAAATCTTATAAATTACCACACCCCACATTATACCCCCTCTCACTCCCCCAACCCCACCCCCCCCCCCAAAAAAAAAAATTAAAAAATGTAAACATCTAATAAATTACCACACCCCACATTATACCCCCTCTCGCCCCCCCCCCCTACCCCCCCCCCCCACCCCCCAAAAAAAAAATTTTTTTTTTAAACATCTTATAAATTACCACACCCCACATTATACCCCCCCCCTCTCACTCCCCCTACCCCCCCCCCCATCCCCCCCCCCCCCAAAAAAAAAATTTTTTTTTTTTTTAAACATCTTATAAATTACCCCACCCCACATTATACCCCCCTCTCAACCCCCCACCTTTAACTTTATTTAAACTCGTTATTGTTAAAATAATTGTCAGCAATAAAAACTGTGTTTCATGTGAACTGCTAAAATATACTGTTATTCAGATTTATAAATAAGCCCAGCCTATATTTAAATGGTTATTGAGAACTATTCAACACTATTCAGCCTGCATTTCAATACACGCACATTTAGGAAGGAGACTGTGTACGGGTATTTCCCTCTCTAGGGCCCCAGTGTCTGGTCAGCTACTGTGATTAGACAAAATGTGCCAACTTAACTGACCCCAAAGCCCTTAGTATTTATCTACCCATTACATCACAGGTTAACCAGCACCTGTCAGTTAATTAAATCATTCAAGTATTGCTCAGCTTAAACATGCTACATAAACACTTGGCATACCTGTACATTAATCAGTTGATAAGATCAAGATTTCTTTAAAATGTAGCACCATTTTGTATAAACAGCAACAGTAAATAGATACAACCAAGATGACAACATAGGTTGTAGGGGCTGTTTTCAGGTCAGGTCCTAACTGACACATAACAAGTTGACATGTTTATTTTGTAAACAATCATGAAAATGAAATGAACCATGTACCAGGCATTTGCATATTTAAATGTTGTATGCAAATTTTCAAGCATCTTTAGACTGTAAAAATAGACCTTTATACACTTCATTTAATTTTAGACTTCATCACAAAAGAGTTGAATACAGCCTTGAACACCTTTATTTTTGGAAATTAATAAAGAACTTAGTTCAGTGATTCCTGTTAAGTGGCTATGAAAGTCCAGCCAAGCAAATCTTATGAAAGTTTTAATTGAAAAAAGGGAAACAAGTATTATATATTTTAAATGTACATGTATTTCATTAGAGGTACATGTATTAACCCATTTATTATGCTGATTTTCCTTTGTCTACAAAAGCACACAAATGTCAAGCAGTTTTATCAAATGTAAACTCGAAATTGATGCAAAAAAAAAGGAACTAATAATTGATCTATTTCTACCCAAACACAGTGCTAATACACTTGGCTAGAGTAAGGAATATTTGTATGCAGTTTTCCACAACATTGCTTACCAAAACTATGAAAGACGTTGTTGTTCAACGGCAGAAAAAGATTTCGTTGAATCATGACTACAATGCCCTTGCAACGGGCCTTGACCAAAGGTCAAGGTGACCAAAGTGGGTCATGTATGTTGCCGCGATAGTGTGTCACAGCAGTGGGCTTGATGTCAGATGTCAGTCATCTGAAAAAGAACACAATCATATGTATAATGTTTAAATGTATTTTCACTTACTTAGATTTTACTTTAATTCTGTTTGCCCCTTCCCAATGGTGACTTAAATTTTACCCAGACAACAAAAAATATCTGAAGTTCTGGCCAGAGCAGGTGCCCCATTTGCAGATTTATTTTGCAGTGGTTTCCCGGCAGGACGCCACAAAGACTGTGTCAATGCATGATGTATTTAAAAAAATTGCATGCACGATATCATTTGTTACTAACTTGTATTATGTTAAGTTGATTGGCATGTGCATGTGGGAAATTATTAAATCACCGAGAGCGTTTTTTCCCACAAAATATAACAAAAGCTATAATATATTAGCACTCTTCAAAGAGAAAAGTAATGTCTAGGTGAAAACATTAAAATAAAGGTACAACAAATCAAGTGAGGTTACCTAATTTTGTAAGCTGGTAGCATTGCAGGGCGAGTTGCTTGTAATATATTTGTACATCCCCGCTTTGTTTTCAAGAAATTCGCTAAGGCAGTTCAGTTTACAAAATGAAGTTTCATTCAGGTTTGAACAACAAAAAAATCTGCCACAATCATGGAAAGTCTCTCTGTGAAGCTCCAAGTTGTCTAAATCTGAAATATTTAACAATTAAAATTGTAGTTCGAAATTGAGAAGCATCCAATCGGTCAATATTTTAAGTTGTGAAAAATCTTTCATTGAGGAAAGGGTAGGTGTTAGTCCTTAAGACATGCATAATTACTGATAATGTGAATTCTGTGATATAGCCCAAAGAACTGTGATCAGCATCAGTTCATCTTACTTTTACTCAATAACCAAATCACCATTCGTGTGCAATATCATCATTTTATGCTAAGTTTCATATTTTGCTCACAGGAAACTTTAGTTTCCTGTAATAGTGTTTTTTAATAGTGGTAGTGGTAGATTATTAGATAGCCATGCAGGTTCTTATCGATGTGATATTTACGATCTTGTTTATACATTTTTATCTTGTTTATGTTTAACTACCCGGAACTTGATGTAAATATTGTGTTAATGGAGCACATTTAATGTACAATATTAATGCAAACTGGCGGCAAAATTGGTCTTAGAACAACAACACAATATATGGTGGTTTTCGTTCTGCCGGAAAAGAAACATTGGCGTGTGCAACCCCTGTGAACTACTCAATTCAAAACAACTTACAATCCTCAATTATTTTGTTGGCTTTTTTTGAAGCGCAGACGAAAAATTTATCTCGTGCATTAACACATGTCGCTTACATCATTGACACACAAAAAGGGGTATCATCTGCTTTGTTGAGCTTCTAAATATATGTAAGGGGTTATCTTACCATTTTTTATTCAAGGAAAATACAATCCAGTAATGTTTGTACATGCTCAAAACGAAAGTCCAGTTGTGCATACACACACCATTCCAGTGACAGTAAACAATACACAATTTCTCTTTAAAATCCAGCAATCAGCATCCTTGATAACCCACACGGAGGCATATTCAAATGATATTGCCTTCTTACAGTTCCAACTTTCACTTTATCTCGATCTAAAAATCCACAACACAAGTTTTCAAATAAGTAATTTAAACCATCCAATTCGTATTTTCTGCCTCCCATGTACACACAATTTCCCCAGCATAAACACATCAATTTCGATAAATTTGGACAACTGGCCGTCAAGACGTGGGGCTCCCGAAGGGGCTAGGGAATATCTAATCCCTAATTATGGGGCTATTTACTCTAGCTGTCAAAGATGGGGAGACTGGCGGATCGAACAATAGCTTGACTCAAAGTGTTGGCAGGGATTTGCTCTATTGTGAAGCTATCAAGGTATCTTGTCAGGCATACCACCTCTATTTAAACAAGTGTAGGTTTTATTTTAAGAATTATTTTAAAAGTCATATAGAAGGCCAAGAATATGAATGGCATAAAATTTCGCTAATGGATTTGTTTCACTTACAGTTTTCATGTCATTCTCTTCAAGAATTCTATTTATTTCACATTTACTAATTAACATAACATTTTCATCCATATTTAGCGTATTACATGTACATAGGCCATCACTTTGTTATTTGCTTAAGATTCACTTTTTTTAACTCACTAAATTCCTAATGAATTTTCATATTGTATTTGCTATATCACTTACTTCTTTCTTTTCTATATTACTTACTCCTTCACTTATAACTTCCCCACTCGACCCTTCACTCCATCACTCCCTACCAACATCCGTTCCTAACTAATGCCTCAGTCACAAATAATCCCTTCGCTGGCAGATGCATCGGATCTCCAGGCATCGGGAAGACTGGACATGTCCAAGCCATCCGCTGTCCGATGAGTGACACAGTTTAATAACTCATTCAGAAATAGAGACCGATCACTGTCCAATCAGCAGACGATTTTACGATCATAGGGCTGGCGCCGGGTCGATGATCACACCGTCACCGGGTTATTTTGTAGCATCGGGGGGCATCCGGAGTAATTTTAAGTCTCGTTAGAAATTTTACCCAACATTGATGCCCGGGAAGGAATCAAGTTGAGATCGAAAGAAGATCGGACAATTAATGCACGGTTATCGCCCAGCAGTCGCCCAACATCGGATTCGTTGTATGTGTATCATGGCAAGCTCTGTTTGGCTTCTGCCAAGCATCCTGTGGAGGCCAACAGACAGTTGCCGGCCAATGTATATTTCCCTGGGAAATACCTTAATTTTTGTTGATACACATACAATGAATCCGTTAAATCGCAGCGCAATAACCGGGCATTCATCATCTGATCGCTCTTCGATCTCAATTCAAATTCATCCCAAGCCCATCGTCGGGTAAAATTGAAAGTGAGACTAAAAATTAATAAGGATGCCGCCTGATGCTACAAAATTACCCGGTGTCCGTGCAATCATCAGCCGGGCGCCAGCCCGATGAGCGTAAAAATACGTCGTCCGCTGATTGGACTGTGATCGGTCTCTATTTGTGACAGAGATATTAGTCACTAATTTAATACCAAACTCCATCAATCAATCCCTTTTTATCCCATTCGCCCTCAAACTCCATCTCTCACTCCTATACTGCATCTTTCACATCATCCCTTATACTCTATCACTCACTTTCTTCATAATTCCATCACTTTCTCCCTTACTCCATCCCTTACTCCCAAACTACCTACCTATCTCCTTTACTCACTCACTTCTTAACTCCACCACTAGCTCACTAAATCTAACAGTCACTCACCAGTCACTCACTCCCTTACTCCATATTTCACTTCATCACTCACTTTCTTCCTTACTCCATTCCCCTCTCCCTAAATCCATCCTTCAATACCACTCCCTTACTCATTTCACTCAAAAACCTCATTAAATCCATCACTCCGCCACTCTTTACCAAACTCTGTAACTTCCTTTCTCAACAATGCACTCTAACTTTATCACTCACACACACTCTCAAACTCCATAACTCATTTCCTCCCTAACTCCATCATTCTTTCCCTCTCTCATTCACTTCATCACTTACTAAGTCAATCAAAATCTCTCCTAAGTCAATCACATCTCGTTCTTTAACTCAATCACATTCCTTATCAATTATCATCTTATTGGTCATCAACTCTTTTCCTCACTCAATCACTTACTCTTAAACTCGTGCAGTTATTCATTTACTTATTGCTCCTTCCCCTCTGCGTCCTTTTCTCTTAACCCATTTAAGCCTAGTGGACTCTCCCATCCTTCTAAATTGGATCAATTAATTTCCAAAATTAGGGATGTCTAGGATATGTATTTCTTTCATTAGAATATTTCTTACAGAAATTCCTCTAAGCAAACAGCGCAGACCCTGATGAGACGCTGCATCATGCAGCGTCTCATCTGGGTCTACGCTGTTTGCAAAGGCCTTTTTTTCTAGACGCTAGGCATAAATGGGTTAATAATGATTATGAACAGGCACCAGTCTAGTGTTCAAGAAAGCTTTTTGAAGCTCCCTAATTGTGCATCATTGTTTGGAGATCCCTAAACAAATATAATGGCCATAGTTTCACTTTTGATGTTGTTTTTTGTAATTACAATTTGGGGCTTTGCAAAATTGTTGCTTGGCATAACCCCTTTATTTGGGCTTGAATTACAAATAATAATAGATGTTGTGAACTTAAGAGGGCCAAAGTCAAATTAGGGTGGGCTACATTACAGGACAGATTTCCTGACAGGTGTGTTGATTTGTCACTTCCATACATAGGGGGCTGGTGGTCTGAGTTAGTGGGGTTAGTTCTTCTAGCCCCTAATGCCTACAATGTTGGCCATTTTGTACACACTCCTTTTTATACAAGCAAATAAAAATGTCGAAAAGTATAATTAAATATATCAGAAGTGAAATTTCAAATTAAATTTGGGGGCATGTATTTTATGAATGGGTGTAAATAGTTTTTGACTTGTTTCCTTTTACAGCTTTAAGATCCTTTCATTGCTGTTTTATGACTGTGTTGGTCAAATAAAGTTAATGAAAATGTTTAGTGGACTAGTCGAACAGCTGAACTTTTGTTTGCCTGGGAAGAAACTTGTCTTTTGCAATCAGCATTTTTTTATTGTGGGAACTTGGCATAATTATTACAGTCAAATTGAATATATTACCCAAAATGAAAAATGTATTACTGGGTTATTCAAATTGTCCATGGTTTGATCATTCTTTCAAATATAAATAATTAAATCAAATCTCAGTGTACAATTATTAAACAAAAAGATACGCAATTTTGTTATTTTAATGTAAGGCCCCAAAAAAGTTTTATAGGGGACATATTGAAGAATCTCAGTCGCACAATTTGTTGGTCAGTCTGTCTGCATAAGTTCACATTTCACAACACATTAAATGTGTAGATGTTAAAAGTGAGATTGTATGATTTTGGCAAATATTTATGAATGTATATAAAATGTGTAAAAAAAACTTATAATACATATATTTCTATATAAATTAAAATAATAGTTAAGAAGAACATGTGTCGAAAAACGCGAAATAAGCCAGATATTTAATTCTGAAATCGAAAATGTCTGTACAGTGGAATTCACCAGCATGTATGTCATGCGTGTACCAAGGGAATCTTAATTTAGTTTTACGGATCATTTTAATTTCTTGCAACGATATCTATTCAAGCGACACACGAACACTAACTCCGATCCTAATAAAAAGATGAATGCTTTGGTTATTGTAGGAAAATATGTACGAAATATCTTTGTCACAATCGGCTCGGGGCGCTAATTTGTCTTTGTTGCATTTTATGAAATTTGTCTTCAATGTATCATTTTTCTTGCCTATTCTTGTTATTGTAACATATTTTTATCAATTTATCCTATTACCAGATGAAAATCGATAGTATAACAACGATCGTATAAACTTTACCTTTATACTATCGCTATTTTTAGACCATGGTTTTCCGATCTCTATCTTAAGAACACTATATGTTTCAATGTGACGTCATAGCAAATGATGACGTTGAAGTAAACAAACACTACGGAGTCAACTTGGAAAACCAGCGCTGTTTCTTTGAATTTTAAAGTATTTTTACTCTTTTTGAACGATATACGACCACAAAATAATAGGATAAATAGAATATTATGTGAGTTTTGGATAAAGATTAAGTTTATCATGCTCGGCCCAAACCATGTTAGCGCTCGGCAAGCCTCGCGCTACATCGGTTCTAAGCCTCGCATGATAAACTTGATCTTTATCCAAAACTCACATAATATTCTCTATATATTACAATTTAACACATATAAAAATCAAACAATATCACTTTAAGGATATAAAAATCAAACAATCTCACTTTAAGGTGCTCTCCAAGCTAAGTATTTGTGGGCTGTTTGCCCATTAACATGGTCATGGAAGAAGCATAAAATGTTCTAAGTTAGCGGAGCAAACTACTTCTTCATTTCTCAGGCTATTAAATTGAAACTTCAACTGCGTCATCACCATATAGGGCAACTTTGCAAGACACTTGTTTGTATACCCTGTTACCAACACATTTCTGAGTTATTTGCCCTTGAACATAGCTGTCAATGCAGCAAATGGGTATAAGTCAAGTTTGGTAGAGGGGTAAAAGTCAAGTTTGAAAAAGGGGTATATTAAAGTCAAGTTTGGTAAATGGGTATCAGTCAAGTTTGGTAGAGGGGTATATGTCAAGTTTGGTAAAAGGGTATTAGTCAAGTTTGGTAAAGGGGTGTAAGTCAAGTTTGGTAGAGGGTTATAAGTCAAGTTTGGTAGAGGGGTATATGTCAAGTTTGGTAAAAGGGTATTAGTCAAGTTTGGTAAAGGGGTATTAGTCAAGTTTGGTAGAGGGGTATAAGTCAAGTTTGGTAGAGGGGTATAAGTCAAGTTTGGTAAAGGGGTATAAGTTTGGTAAATGGGTATCTGAGTCAAGTTAGGTAGAGGGGTATATGTCAAGTTTGGTAAAAGGGTATTAGTCAAGTCTGGTAAAGGAGTATAAGTCAAGTTTGGTAAATGGATATAAGGTACCGGTAAGTCAAGTTTAGAAAAAGGGTATAAGTCAAGTTTGGTAGATGGGTAAGTCAAGTTTGGTAGAGGGGTATAAGTCAAGTTTGGTAAAAGGGTATAAGTCAAGTTTGGTAAAAGGGTATAAGTCAAGTTTGGTAAAGGAGTATGAGTCAAGTTTGGTAAATGGATATAAGGATAGTCAAGTTTGGTAAAAGGGTATAAGTCAAGTTTGGTAAATGGGTACAAGTCAAGTTTGGTAAAGGAGTTTAAGTCAAGTTCAAGGAAAATGGGTATAAGTCAAGTTTGGTAAAGAGGTATAAGTCAAGTTTGGTAAAGGGGTATAAGTCAAGTTTGGTAAATGGGTATCTGAGTCAAGTTAGGTAGAGGGGTATATGTCAAGTTTGGTAAAAGGGTATTAGTCAAGTCTGGTAAAGGAGTATAAGTCAAGTTTGGTAAATGGATATAAGGTACCGGTAAGTCAAGTTTAGTAAAAGGGTATAAGTCAAGTTTGGTAGATGGGTAAAAGTCAAGTTTGGTAGAGGGGTATAAGTCAAGTTTGGTAAAAGGGTATAAGTCAAGTTTGGTAAAAGGGTATAAGTCAAGTTTGGTAAAGGAGTATAAGTCAAGTTTGGTAAATGGATATAAGGATAGTCAAGTTTGGTAAAAGGGTATAAGTCAAGTTTGGTAAATGGGTACAAGTCAAGTTTGGTAAAGGAGTTTAAATCAAGTTCAAGGAAAATGGGTATAAGTCAAGTTTGGTAAAGGGGTATAAGTCAAGGTTATTAAAAAAAACATGCAAATTGTTAAATATAACTTTTCTTTTAAGTTGCCATATTATTGTGGATATTGTTAGCCATACATTCATTAACCTAGAGCATACATATTCATAGTGTTTCCTAGAGACCAACAGCACTAAGCACTGGTTCTTCCCAGGAAATGAACTAAAAAATGTTGATGTCAGCCTTTGACTGGTCATACAATATTATTGAGCTCAAATATATTTGGTTAAACTACCTGATGCAATATTTGTAATGTTTTCTCATAGATGTTCAATAAATATTTCTAAACTGACATTACAAAGCATTCACCTGTTTTTCATGGCCCAGGTTTCCCCCCTGAAATCCAGTCTATTTCAGAAACAACAAGCATATGTTATTGGTGGTAATTGGTGCCAAAAAGGGAAAATAATTCAGTGAACACTGCCAGAAGCTCTTCTGATCCACAATATGCTGCAATCAATGAGGACATGGTCAATGACCAGCTCAACTGATGATACAAGATTGTTCACTGACCATTGGGATTTTATTTCCATTTATAGCGCATTATTGCCATGTTAGTTTGTAACAAAAACAGGAGCTTTATTTATTTAAAATCACACATGCTGGGTGACATCCCTTGGTCCCATTAAAGTTGGTAATTGAAATTGGAAAAAAATCCCAGGTTAGTTCTTTGATCTTGGGGATAATGGATGATGCTTTTGCCAACCAGGGAGCTCTGTGCTATCAAAGGTACATGTACTTCAGCCAGGGTCTTGAAACAATTTCAGATATTTCAGTAAGCATAAATTGCTGGCACTGGGCAAATGATGAGTTACTATTTTAATGGGTAATATTCATTCCAATTAACACTAAATTTGTTGCATGTGATAAATGACTATCTACTGAAATGTATCTGGAAGCTTTAAACTTCATTATCTGGTACAGACTGACATGAAATGTTTCCAAATATAAAATAAACATTGCTTTTTTAGTTTGTTTTGTGTCGGTCATTTTAACTGGGGAACTCTTTGTGTTGTCATCAGACATCCAGCATTTAATATCTTTTAACATTGGTAAGAACACCAACAATTGAAAGTACCGGTAACCGTTCTCTTATGTGGTCTCTACTTTTTAAAGTTAATTTCACACATTTCTCACATTTCAGATATCTCTCTTTCATCTTGTTTGAAACAATTACAATGTAAATGCTTAATTGTGAATTTCTTTCATACTGAACATGTTTTACTTCAGTACTTTTCATATTTTGACATGAATCCCCCAAAAAAACACACCACCTCCCAAAGCTCACTATTACAGTTATAAAAACCACCAATGTCTGCGGCAGCTGATTCTAGTGAAGAAAGACAAAGAACAACACATTTATTTCATCAAAGAACAATGCAAGAGTCTTCAGTCTCCCCAAAAGTAGCATTTAAACATTGATTTTTGAAATTTAATCAGGTACAAAGGCATTGAAATACTCCTTGCCTGAAATTACGATTGTATGGGTTATTCATCAGTAAATAACTCAGCCCTCCACACTGATTGCATGTAATTACTGGTACTCAATGGTTTATTTTCCAAGACAATAACTCCAGAATGTCCTCATTAAACACTCTGTAGTCACAATTAAATTTCGCCCTTGATCTTTACAATCTGGTGTAGATTTCCCTAACCACCATCAGAAGTCATCTTCTCCATCGCTAGTGCTCACAAAGAAGGAATAAAAAGGGGCCATAATTTGGGGCCTAATTACTGTAAACACTGACAAACTATCTGGATATCCACAGCTTTGATGCCATGAGGAGACCATATGATAGATCAGTATGGCCTAATTGGATGCATTTTTAAGAAAACACCAGTTAATTTTATTTAGTGCCTTAAGTGAAATTATCTTCTTTGCTGATGCTAATTATGGGCAAGCATCTTTTGACGGATGGGCTTAAATGTCCCTAAAATCTATCTCATCTGTGACAGGCATACACCATGGGTAGAATTTGTCAAGATCGATTACTGAAAATGTGCAGATGACTGGAAGAATGTGTTTTTCAAAACAAAAGATGCACTGGCACATGTAAAATTAATGGCTTTTAGAGTTAATTGATTTTAATGCATGTTTTTGTTTATTTCTTCCAGACCCAGAAAAAAATGCTAGACATTCATATGATGAGTGCTTAAAGTCATGGTTTTGAAATGGTGCACCTCTTTAGGAAAACAATGGAATTTGTGGCAGATACTCATTTTTCTAGCAGACATTGCAAAATATCAGAAAATGATATGATAAGAAAATCAGCTCTTAAACAACGATTGTCACTAATCTTGCTAACACACAACAGTACATATGGGCATATGATCAGGGTTGACGCCTCTTTTTACTATTTGCCCCCCTGACCATAAAACCTTTAAAAAAAAATATGGTAAAAATTGATAATTGACATCTTTAATTACTAACAAAACTAAACAATGAATGCTGCTTTTAAAATAATGATCTAGTAATTATTTATCCTTTCCCACTCAGAAGCAATAAGTGAAAATGGCCATGTGCAAACAGCATAAATCCACAACAGCCTGCAAGTCACTAGCAGTCTGTTCAGGTTTTATGCTGTTTGCTGCTCATCAGTATCTAAGGGTTTGAAATGAAGCCTTTAAAAATTGAATCTAGTAAAAAAGATCTTTAATTAAATTTAAATACAGTGACTACAAATGGGTAAAAATACGTATCTAAGTGGTATAGGGTTAATCATGTGTGTCTTGTTCTGAGAAAACTGGGCATAATGCATGTGCATAAAGTGTCGTCCCAGATTAGCCTGTGCATTTGGCACAGGCTAATCAGCGACGTAACTTCCCACTTAAACTAGATTTTCCGTAAAAAGGGACTAAATCCTTAAAGGAAAAATACAAAGCAGAAAGTGTCGTCCCTGATTAGCCTGTGTGGACTGCACAGGCTCATCTGGGACGACACTTAATGCATATGCATTTTGCCCAATTTTCACAGAACAAGACACATATAGTTTTTATACACACAATAGCGGGTGATGCCTCTGGTGTAAATGAAGTTAACAAACTTGGTAACTAGAGTTAGTATAATCAAATAGACCTGTATATTCCATGTGTGCCAAACACTTAATACAAATTATTTTTTTCAAACAATCTAGTTTGCAAAGAAAAAAATTGTAATTTTCTTTTGTAAGAACTGCTGCCTTATAGCATTGAATTATTGAATTATTTTCTTTGAACGAAGGCTTTGCATTTTCTTTGCCAAGGCTGTCAATCCAGCTTTCATCATTTTGATGTATTAATGTTGTTTTTGTATGAATGTTCTTGTATTGTATTTAGAATAGCTTTCTTACCTTTAATAAAAGACAAGCGGGATGCGGGGGTTTATTAGAATTTATCTGCTGATAATGGAGTTTAATTGTTCCTATATATTTAGGGATGATATTTATCAACAAATGACCAGACTGTTATAATGAGCATATGATATTGGGTGATGGACTTACAAATCCAGGCATATGATATTGGTGATGGACTTACAAATCCAGGTTTATGAAATTGGGTGATGGACTTACAAATCCAGGCATATGATATTGGGTGATGGACTTACAAATCCAGGCATATGATATTGGGTGATGGACTTACAAATCCAGGCATATGATATTGGGTGATGGACTTACAAATCCAGGCAAATGATATTGGTGATGGACTTACAAATCCAGGCATATGATATTGGTGATGGACTTACAAATCCAGGCATATGATATTGGGTGATGGACTTACAAATCCAGGCTTATGATATTGGGTGATGGACTTACAAATCCAGGCATACTGGTCATGTACGTAATTCCGGCCACTTTTGGGACTATTTAAGAAAAATCTTTAATGTTAGGCAACTGGTTGAAACTAAACTTCACATATATAATCCTGGGTTCAAAACTCACCTAGCATGAAAATTTAAATAGAATTAGATCAGTGAATGTTACTTAATGAACAGAAAATGATGACATGTAAACTATCCATTTTCGAAGGTTAAATGTACCTAAAAAATCGGCCACTTTGATATGCAGATAAAATTACAAAGCATATCTTTTGACAAATGTCCTCATTTTCAGAGTATTAATCAATGTTTATACTATTTTTTTTTTATTTTAAATTAAAAATAAATGCGAAATTATTATACCAGTTACTCCCCCTACCTATTTTAATAAATATAAACAATGGAAAACTGCTATTTCATAAAAAAATATATGTTTTTAATGTGTTAAATAATTTTTTTCAAACATAGCTAAAAAAGTAAACACATTTTGTTTGAAAAGTTGACTTCAGTGTTGATAATTAGTAAACGCTTATATATAATATTAAAACATGTAATCTAGTAATATTCTTTTAAAGGGAGGTAATTCATATATTAAAAATTTATATTTAGGTTCTGATTTGTATGTTTTGAATATAAGTTTTTGTACAATTAATTGGTAAAACTTTAATTAAAGTTTATAAGATAAAATAAAAATAATTTTATCAAATATATTTGTTTCTTATATGATTATAATTGTTGCAACTAATGATGACATCACTTTCCCCATGAGCCAAATATTTCCTGCTATATTTGTGACATTTTAACACAATAGTTTACAGTGATATGGTTCTTACATTTGCAAAATATTGAGAGTGGGGATGGTTTTCATGTTGATTTTTTTAAATAAAAACAAAATATGTGCGTTAAGATCATGAAAATGATTATACACAGGTGGCCGATTTTTTACGTACAGGCCGGAATTACGTACATGACCAGTATGATATTGGGTGATGGACTTACAAATCCAGGCTTATGATATTGGGTGATGGACTTACAAATCCAGGCATATGATATTGGTGATGGACTTACAAATCCAGGCATATGATATTGGTGATGGACTTACAAATCCAGGCATATGATATTGGTGATGGACTTACAAATCCAGGCATATGAAATTGGGTGATGGACTTACAAATCCAGGCTTATGAAATTGGGTGATGGACTTACAAATCCAGGCTTATGAAATTGGGTGATGGACTTACAAATCCAGGCTTATGAAATTGGGTGATGGACTTACAAATCCAGGCTTATGAAATTGGGTGATGGACTTACAAATCCAGGCATATGATATTGGGTGATGGACTTACAAATCCAGGCATATGATATTGGGTGATGGACTTACAAATCCAGGCATATGATATTGGGTGATGGACTTACAAATCCAGGCTTATGAAATTGGGTGATGGACTTACAAATCCAGGCATATGATATTGGGTGAGGGACTTACAAATCCAGGCTTATGATATTGGGTGATGGACTTACAAATCCAGGCATATGATATTGGGTGATGGACTTACAAATCCAGGCTTATGAAATCCTGTGAGTATCATTAAGACTTTCACAGGCGCAGATGTAAACATTCAATAAAATGTGCTGGAACAAATTATTTCCTTTACATCTTCGTGGACATGCTGTTTTATTTATTTACTAAACTGTCTCACATGCGCTCAAATTCCATATCTTGGAAAGACTGACCATCTTTCTGTGCAAGCCCAGAAACTGTAAGAACAATCTGCCACTCTTCTTAGTTCAGTTTATTTTCCACACATGTTGGTGTCAAGTAGTTTGTACGGGATGGCAAGAATGTGCGATGGAATATGCAGAAACAATAATTATGAGAACTTATTAGATTTTATTATTGGGACAGATGCTTACCTCAGTTTGTTACTACAAAATTTAATGGGCATTAAATTAATTAACAAACAAGGTCTGTAAGTATGAACACATGGTTTACTAAATGACCCTAGCCCTTGGACTATAGGCACTGGACAATAACATGGCTAAGATTTATTTGCAGAGTTAATCCATTACCACTTTATCTACCGGGGTATACGTTTTTGGATACATGTGTAGTCCCTTAAAAAGTTGCATTTAATGAAATACCTTTCTTATTAAATTCAAAGGCTTCATTTTCAAGCTTTAATAGGTACTGATGAGCAGCAAACAGCATACAACCTGAACAGACTGCAAGTTACTCCGGCTTATTGCCGCGTGCATGAAGTGTCGTCCCATTTTAACCTGTGCAGACCGCAAAGGTTAATGATGAACAACACCCATAGCCTAGACTGGATTTTTATATAGAACAGACTTCGTTCGTAAGAAGAATTCCTAAAAGCGGAAACTATTGTCTCTGATTACCTTGTGCTGACTTCACAGGCTATTCTGGGATATTACATGTACTTTACAATCATAATAATCCCTGTTTTCCTTAAGCTAGGCTCTTTAATATATTTCAAATCCAATAAGGGCACTTGTTCTTACTGGCTTTAAAACAGATTTATGTTAAGTGTTCTCAGCCAGGTTTTTTCTCACTATTTTATACATGTCAAAATATAAATGTCAAACCTTGGCACATTAACAGTGAAAGAAATTCAGTGACCATTTGGACTGGACGCTGAGTGTGGGAAGTAATCCTATATTTCCAGAATGAGTTTCAGGGAAATTTCATTTTGATAACTTAATTCTGCAAAATGTATGTGTGTTTTTTTATTAATACGTAGTTAGATTTATTCTCTAGTTTAGATTTATTCTCCATCATTGGATTACTGAATTTAAAAAGCAAATAATTGTTTTTGTGAGAAAACAGTTCACTTAAGATAAGCTTATTACTAGTTGTTTTTATTTATTTTGTGCTGTATTTTTGGCCAAAAAATTACTGACAACAGGACATAAGAATATACCTTAAATTGGTACTTTTAAAAGCATAACAGAGAGGCAAGCCACAACATGACAATATGCTGGTCAAGGCAAAAAAGCTGCATTGCTATACACACAATTCAATCAGAAAGCCCAATAGGTGGTTGATTGGATCACCTACTGACCCTGCCAGGTGCTTATCAGGACTCCTATCATGCCACTATGATTGGGCCCCTTGATAACATGGCAGGGACACATTGGAAGTGGTTTTACCATGAGCCGGACAGCTCAATTTCACAGAATGCTGCAAAACTTGTCCGCAGTAATGATGGCTCTGGTTTCTTTAGAGTTTTCAAATTCCACATTTAATACCATAAAATGACAAGTTCTATAACAATTTCTGGTATGAAAAACAAGTGAGTAGATTTTAAAGGTTCAATATGTCTTGTGAATAAAACTTGTATGCTATAATAATATGGATACAAAATTTTCGAAATGCTGTCACAGTGTTATTAAAAACTTATTTTTTTAATTTATCATCATATTTTCAAAGAATGTCATTTGTTTCACGCAGTTTTCTGGAGACTTTAAGATTTAATTTCTTTCATAAGGTACAGCACTTTGCTTATTTGTGTAAATATAAGTCTTTCAACCCATGCAGAGATGTAATTGCTTCCAAGATTGCTCATCAAATCCCTGCAGTCATTTCAAGTCTTGTGATATTGATCAATTCAAAGTATTGTTTGCGTTATATACTGTTTTATTTTTTTTAATTTTTTTTACTGAAAATGATATGAGCCAAACTGTGGATAAATCATTTTCTATGCATGTGCGCAAACTGTCGTCCAAGAATAGCCTGCGCTGACAGCAAAGGCTTATCAGGAAGGATTCTGTCTGTTTTTATTGATTTTTTTGTTTAGAGGAAGTTTCATCAAAATGAATATCCAGTTTAGGCAAAAGTGTCCGCTCTGCGCAAGCTAATCAGGGACGACACTTTTTGCACATAGAAAATGCGCATGCTTTCACAATTATCAAACCATTAGGTCATAATATTTTGACAGTCATGTTGGTATCTATGTTCAAAGTGCTGAAAACAGAGCCATTACAGTCACATTACACCCAGTTGTACAGTAGGGTGTCATACTTTTCTTTAGACCCCAGCCCATGGTGCTTTTTTACTTCACAGTTGAAGTAACAAACTGATGATGGTTTTTAGTCACTGGATTGTAAGACCTGTCTATAATCATCAAGATATCAGACGATTTGATTTGACAAAATTTGATAGTTGACAGCAATTTCTGCCCTTCAATAACGCCAGTTATAATTGGCATGAATGTCAGATGGTGAAAAAAATTGAAGGGCCACAATATTTATGTGCTAATTCTGTGTGAAATGGCTACATGGTCCTTTAAAATCATTACATCCCAAGGAGTTCCTGTTATGCAAGAGGAGAAAAAACTGTGGATTCAGCCACTAGATGTCTGTGGGAACTATGACAGTTTTTAGGTCGTTTTCACTAATTAACTGTCTGTTAGATTTATACCTTTTGTGATGGGAACAGTTTTAAATCAGGACTGAAAGTGATTTGTAAAGAAGATGTTTATGTGTGGTCAAAATGTTTTTGTACCTAAAAAAGCAAGGTTGTAAATGTCTGTCATGGTCAAACATAATTGTTCAAGCATAGCAAATGAGATATTTGTTTGTTCGGTTGATGAGAGAGATTTTGTCAAGTTTTTGTCTTTTTCTTGATTGATTGGCTGCTTTTGTATTTCATGATTATATTTGAATGGTGTGAAACCTAAATATCAAGTAATAGGGTATTTGAAAATATATTATTGTCCCCTACCGGTGAAACCGGAGTGGACCTATGGTTTGCGCTCTGTCTGTCAGTCTGTCCGTCACACTTTTCTGGATCCTGCGATAACTTTGAAAGTTCTTCATATTTTTTCATGAAACTTGAAACATGGATAGATGGCAATATGGAGATTATGCACGTCATTTCATTTTGTTCCTATGTCAAGAATTCTGGTTGCTATGGCAACAACAACAAAAAAATTACTGACAATGGTGGAGTTTCATCGGTAGGGGACAATATTGCTTGGCAATCTTTTGTTATTTCAGCATTTATCACATTTAAAATGTTCTACAAATAATTAAAATTAGATGATGGATTATCATTCCTAAATTATTTGGTGGTGGTAATTTTGCCAAAGCAAAGCATTAATTGCGCATTCGAAATACTGTACTCTGTTCACAAGTAATTTAAGATACAATATTGATTTGATAATACTAGTACTTATAATATTTCAAACGCATGCAAAAGTCTTGCTATATAACATTGTAAATATGCAGTCATTGAAACAAAAATATGTTAATAATTTAAAATGCTTCAATATTAAATACATGCAAATTAGTATCAAATATGCAATCAATATGCCCATTTGAGTAAAAACATGCTAATTGTGAACATTTATTGAAAAAATGTCCAATATGCAGCATTTTTTCTAAACATTTTTTATTAAGGTACTCCATGTAAAAAATAGAAAACAAAAACATGCATGTAACTTGTTAAAACAAATTATAAGTGATAAGCATAAAGTCATACCATACAGCTGATTCAGAGAAATTAAGTCCAAGGTATTTCTTTATTTTAGCACATACATTATCATAAGTGTAATTTGTTCCTAATTCAAAATTAGTCCACATATGTTTTCATTAGCATGCAATGTAATGGAAAATATAACTACTCTTTTGAAACAAACAATACTAGCTTGTTTAATGTCTAGACATCAATGATCAGTATTGACCAATTGAGCACCCAAAGGTGGAAGATGTGTGCTATAAATTAGGAAAAACAGAAGGTAAAGACATGAATTTGCGTTTTAGGTTGGTCGAAAATACCCAGGGGCTACAGACAAACAACCAAACCATATGGAAAAAATGCCTATCACTAGATTGCTATCTTAAACAATGTTATAAATTTTGTTTTGACATACCAAAGTTTATCAAAGTCCTATCTACAGTATTTAAGATGTTATTTGCAAATTGATCATTGATCTATTAAGGTAATTACGGTCATAAAAAGCCTTAAAACACAGGCTGCTGTACATAAATGGAATGGCCATCTACATTTCGGGATCACTATTATTGGCAGAGGGATATTGTTTGAGCTGGTTAATAGCCATGTTCTTGTGTCCATTACATCCAAAGGTGTTGCTAAATGATATTAAAGTGCCCAGACTGGTAAATTACCATCATTAAGAGAGGAGGCTTGACTTATCAGACTTGAAAGGGCTTTTAAAGGGGATTTGGAGGATTGTTTTAAGATGATTTAGGGTTTAAGGGGACATCAGGTCCTTGTTTACTGTTACTTAGTTTAATGACTTATTGTTTGATGTTGGAATATGGGTACAAGTTGTCATGTTAAATTATTTAAGAACTGATATGCGTTGGGACTATTGTAGCTTAAATGTTAATCTTTCCTCTTTATTGTCCCCTACCGGTTTCACCGGAGGGGACTTATGGTTTGCGCTCTGTTTGTCCATCAGTCAGTCAGTCCTTCAGTCTGTGAGTCTGTCACACTTTTCTGGATCCTATGATAACTTTAAAAGTTCTTCATATTTTTTCATGAAACTTGAAACATGGATAGATGGCAATATGGACATTATGCACGTCATTTCATTTTGTTCCTACGTCAAAAATTCTGGTTGCTATGGCAACAAATATATTAAAAATCTGACAGTGGTGGAGCCGGTAGGGGACATATATTGCCTGGCAATAGTCTTGTTTGTTAATAATGTCTTGCCTACAACTTTGCACTAAAATATTGAAATACAGCAGTCAAGTTTTGGGGTGATTTTTTTGCCTTTTGTGTTTTTTTAGTACTCTCTTGATCATTAAAGCATTTCATATCAAACATAAGTTGAAGAAAATTCCATTCATTTTTACAATTATATTTGCATAGGTATAAACTTTAATTTTAATTTGATTCCATATGCTATTTTTTTCATTGTTTAAAATCTGACCATTTGCTTGACAAGTATTATTTTTGTATTAAGATAATATGGTTAGTTGTTTTCCTATGTTTTAATTGTTGGTCATTACAATTTTATTAAATAAAAATGCACTTTATAAAGATTATTTGCATTCAATAGGATGTTTTATTTAAGAAACTGACATTAATGTATGCACTTCTAAATAGTAATTGGCAGACCAATTTGTGAAATTCATCTACCAGTATATGGTCCTTTATTTTATGATTTGAATAAAAGAGAAATTAAATACATTTTATTTCATGTACATCAAACAAAGCATGTTTTAGATCAATAGGATATTTCAAATTTTTACAAGTCCCAGTTATAAAATGAGCATAAAGTTTTTTACATTTATAATTGATCAATTACTCGTTTGTCTTGCAAATTTTATTTATGTAGGAATTTTGAAATTGTAATGACACATTCATGTTTTTTCTACTTATGTTTTGCTATAAACACTATTTTTTTATTTGTCAACAAGCGTCATTTTTTAGCAGGACTATTATATATGAAATATATATAGTGGAGCTATCCTACTCACCCCAGCGTCGGCGTTGCCGTTCCCGTTGGCAATGTTCCTTGAAATATTGCTTTCATATTTTGCATTCTTGTTTACCATCATAACCCCAAACTATAAACAAGAGCAGACAACTGTATCAAGCATTTTGACAGAATTATAGACCCTTTTATACTTATAATATGCATATTATTGATAAATCTATGTTTAAGTTTGCGTACTACCCAAATATTTCCTGTGTCCCTTGACATATTGCTTTCATATTTTGCATAATTGTTTACCAACATGACCCAAACCTATAAACAAGAGCAGACAACTGTATCAAGCATTTTGACAGAATTATGGCCCATTTTATACTTAGAATATGCATTGATAAATTATGTTAAAGTTTGCGTACTACCCCAAATATTTCCTGTGTCCCTTGACATATTGCTTTCATATTTTGCATATTTGTTTACCAACATGACCCCAACTTATAAACAAGAGCAGACAACCGTATCAACCATTTTGACAGAATTATGGCCCATTTTATACTTAGAATATGCATATTATTGATAAATTTATGTTAAAGTTTGACAAAACAAAACTTACCTGACATACCACAATGCACTCCACCCAAACCATCCCCCATGCCCCCCCCCCCCCCCAGAAACCCCCCCCCCCCCCCCTAAAAAAAAATTTAAAAAACATTTTTTTCTTATTTTTGAAAGATCATCTATTAAATGATCACACACCCACATTATACCCCCCACCCCCCTCTCCATGATGGCTTACGTTATACTGTCAAGCAATCAAATAGCGCGCTGTCCTCTGACAGTTCTTGTTGTTTATTAAATTGGCTAATTACATTTGTTTTGTTTGGAACACAGATGACACTTTTCTGTTTTGATTAATTTAATGAATTCCTACTGATAAAATGGATGATAATATAATCAGTTAAAATCTTCTGGTATCTGTCAGACATATTTTGGAGTTTCATAAAATGATTTTGACATTAAGGGAAATAACTGTTCTTTATAAACAATTCAGTATGCAGATTTAACTCCCTTGATTGCTTTGATTTGTGTCAATTGAACAACAGTAATTTTGATTCAGTGAATGCATTTATATACTGCAAACTAAGACAATAATAAAAATCACAGTTACACAAAACAGAACATTATGGTATTTTTGCTTTAAAAAAAATTAGTCAATGTGCAAATATATTAAAAATAAAATTTGCATTTAGACCTAATATTATGGTTGTTGAGTATTAAAGGGATCTTTTCACGCTTTGGTAAATTGACAAAATTGAAAAAAGTTGTTTCAGATTCGCAAATTTTCGTTTTAGTTATGATATTTGTGAGGAAACAGTAATACTGAACATTTACCATGGTCTAATAGAGCCATTATATGCATCTTTTGACGATTTTAAAACCTAAAAATTATAAAGCGTTGCAACGCGAAACGATTGAATAATTTGGAGAGTTCTGTTTTTGTCGTTAAATTTTGTGAAACTACGAAGATTGCTTATATAAGGTATAAAATACGTACAGCGTGTGTACTCGGCGGAATAGCTCTGTAGGCTAAAGCGTTTTTACTTCAGGACTCTGGCAGGACTCCAGGGGTCACTGGTTCGAAACCTGGTCCGGGCAATGTTCTTTTCCTTTTTTTAAGTTTATTCTTGATTTTTTTCTGGAGCTTTTACGATCCAATGTTTACATTTATCGATATAAAGCATTTAATGAATAAGTTAAAAAATGCCAAAATCTGTGAAAAGGCCCCTTTAATACTGCAAGTTCACTTGCTGAAACATTCTAAAATTCTTATCCACCTAAGACACCGTTGGCAAGGCCATACGATAGATGGACGGGGTGTGTTTAAAGTCTTAATCTGTTAATTGGATTAGTTTTAGACCTCAAAACAAATGGGTGAGATACTGCGGGAAAATTTATATTAAGTATACAATTCATTCCTCTTGTTTCATGTACCCACAGTTATATTTCCTTGGTAAACAATTATGCCTTTAGAAAGCTCAGAATTGTGAGGTTGAAAAGTGAGATTGACATGGGCTGTATACAATGCAGAAAGTAACACAAACAACTGACTAAAGTAGCAAAGGTCAAGGTCACATGGCCCTGTATTTAGCCCTGTTTTCACAGAGTGCGGCTTGTATTTGTCTTCAGTTGGAGGAGGCGGAATGGGTGGGGTTGTCCATACGTGAGGCACTAGAGAAGGCGGAGCAGGAGGAGGAGTCACGACGTGATACTACGCCCCTCAAGTACCTGCTGGCCGACAAGTACAGACAGGAATACAAAGGTGGGTAAACTGGCATTACAGCTGAGCATTATTCCTTCTCCCTACCTCAGGTTCATGTTTGGTAGTTAGTCAGTCATTGGCATATAGAAGAGATCAGAGGTCTTGTGATTACTGCCTGAACTCAGAAGTTACACGCCTGAGTCCCTGCTCGACCTTAACCTACATAGTGGTTTGCATGAGTCATAAAACAGATGAGCAGTGTTTTAGGTGCTTCATCCTGGGCATTTGAAGACCAAGGGTCGTATCTGGAATGGGGTGTCTCCTGGTAATAATGAAGAGTCATTAAGGTTTTTCTTCACCAATCCAAATATATTATAAAATATCAACAGCTACTAGTATTAAAATTGTGCCTTCTATTACATCATAATTTCTGCAGTGATAAAATAAACAACATACATTCTTTTAAGTTGTGTTTTATGGGCATTTCTACATTGATATATCAAAGAAATAGTATAAAGAGTTATAATCTTACATTTTGACATGAGTAACCCACACTTGTTCTCTAAGTAGCTTTTGTACAGAGTACGTAGGAAAATGTACGAGCCCATCACATGTTTAAGTGTCCTGAGTTTCTTGTGGTCTCGTTACATCCCTGATATGGTGCCTTCTTTTCTATTCTCACACCTGTATTGATGATGATTATTCTGTTTTCTTGTTTTTTTATCCATCCACAAAAACATATATTTACACAATATATACTAAATCTAAATGAGGGTCATGTTTGTCAGAAAAACTAGGTCATGAGTTTAACTCTACGAAAAACCTGTCTACCACTCTAGAAGCCACATTTATGACTCAAGCTTGATGAAACATGGTCAGAATGTTTTTTATGACAATATCAATGCCAATTTTGAATTTGGGTCACCTGGGATCAAAAACTGAGATCACCAAGAAATGTCTTTGACAAATGGCTGTCCTTGAACTCAGTTGAGCGCTTATAGACCATCATGGCCTCCTTGTTTTATCTAATGTTTTTTTGGTCGCTGGTGTTGAATTTCAAAACCTAACAACAAAATTTTCCTTGTTTGTGTATACAGATACAGATTAAAAGCCACATAATTAAATATGGTACACAAGTTCGTAAGCAGTACTGTATTTCAAATTATTGTTTGAAAAGAAATTTTTCTCAGTATTGACATTTAGAAACAATTAAAACTATTAGTATAACTCTTAACACTTTGAAGTCTTGAAAGCAACCCTTGGTTTTCTTATGATTTTATTATTTGTTATTCTTTCAGAATTCAAACTTCAAGGTCCCAAGCCCATGGAAAAGAAACTCACACCAAGTATCAGGTTAGTCAACATTTAAAGGGCTGGCATGGTCATTACTAAAACTGTACTTCTTTAATAAGCAGTATTGAAAATAAGCCTTGCTGTAGGAAATGGGGTTTAATGCATACATGTTAAATGTTATTATTCTTGTTTTTTGGAACTTGGGGAATCATAAAAGATGGTACAGCATCTAGTATCTTGCCCTTGGTCTTTTCAAGTTCTTTTAATGCCACCGAAGGGTGGCATATAGTTTTTTAACTGTCTGTCAGTACGTCCGTCTGTCCGTCCGAAAACGTTAACATTGGTCATAACTTTTGCAATATTGAAGATAGCAACTTGATAGTTGGCATGCACGTGTAATAAATGGAGCTGCACATTTTGAGTGGTGAAAGGTCAAGGTCATCCTTCAAGGTAAAAAGTCAAATATATGGCTTCAAAGCGGCGCAGAAGGGGGCAATGTGTTTCTAACAAACATATCTCTTGTTTATCTTCATTGTTTGATTAAGATAAACTGACATGTTGCTGTTTACATATCTTACATACCCCATATTGTAAGGATTATAGGTACATATCTTACATACCCCATATTGTAAGGATTATAGGTACATATCTTACATACCCCATATTGTAAGGATTATAGGTATATATCTTACATACCCCATATTGTAAGGATTATAGGTATATATCTTACATACCCCATATTGTAAGGATTATAGGTATGTCAACATAGTATTGTTATTTAACCTTACGAATAAATCAACAATTAAGCCCAGTTTTCTCAGATCAAGGCTTATTTTAAAAAAGAGCTTTTATCAATTTCAGCCTTAAAGATTTTGGAAGGGCTGTCAAGGATTACATCAAGTAACCAATGGTGGAAGTCATCTTCAGTGCTGATGTACAGCTGCACTTTTTATAACATGGTTGTCTAATATCTTTAGAAACAGATGAGAAACTCTGTTTTTGCAATATGAGTGGTTCCTTTTTTATTGCTTATGTCCTAATGACTGAGAACAAAGTTTTTGTATTTTTAATGGATGTTCAAAACTAATAACATACTGTACACAAAAACTTATTTCAAAACTAAAACGTTTGAATCAATAAACGCATGTTCATTCGTATTGTTCTCTTGAATGCAAACTTTAGTTGATTAATCCACACGCCATACAGGTATATGGCATAGCATTTATCATATGTCAATAAAACAAAGAAACTAAAATACACGCATAGCCGGTTTCATATGCAAGGGAGAGCAATCTTGCTGCCACAAATGTCAATCATGTACAGTGACATCCCCTCTATATATCGGTTTTTGTACATCGATTCTTCTTAGGACCCTTTTTGAGTAAAAGTTTACGACTTACCATTTTGCAATTTTAACCGATATCATTTGCGCTTCATCAAGTCCATTATACCGTTGTCTCATCATATTGATAATAAACATATCAAAACTGGTGTGCGTTTGGGTTATCCTCCTAGAATTTGAAACTTGATGCAGATGTGCTGAGGAATGACCACCCTTCAAATAAGTGAGTAACACAGCATGACAGTAAAATACTTGTTTAACATGAATATTGTTAAGAAATAGGGACAGTTTTGCTACATTGATCATTGTCGGTTCGGGTAATACTTAAATGTACCCCGTGCACTCTTAATTATACTTAAATGTACACCGGGTACTCTTAAATGTACCCCAGGTATGGAAAATATACTTTAACGTACCCGGGAATTCTTGCGCTTAATTGGGCTCCATTGGTCATTGTCGGCTCGGGTACTACTTACATGTATCCCGGTTACCCCGAGTACTGAACATATATTAAAACGTACGCGGCCAACTTAGACTGCATTCTAGTTTTAATCCCGCCCAAAATCCGATGCCATAAAACGCAGCTAAGTAACACGAAAACAAAATCTCCTTGAACAAAACCTGCCTCAAAATGCTTTTGGGGGTATGAAGCTTCGGAAGTGTAGAGGCCATTTTACAAAATATTGACAGACATATGAACATAATTAATTTGAAAAAAATAAACCGACAACGACCAATTTAGCGTTAGAATTCCCGGGTACGTTTAAGTATATTTTCCGTTCCCGGGGTAGATGCATGAAGTACCCGAGCCGAAAATGACCATCGAGCCTAAATTGGTCGTTATATGCTTTTTTCAAATAAGCTATTTTCATATTTATGTCAATGCTCTGTTAAAAGGGGTCTATATCTCCGAAACTCCATCTCAAAAGCATGTTGAGGCAGGTTTTGTTCGAAGAGAATTTCGCTACGTATTCCGTAGCGCGTTTTCCAACATAGGATTTTGGGCGGAAATAAAACTCTGATACATACTAAATTGGCCGTGCACGTGTTCGAATATTTTCTGAACCCGGAAGTATACTTAAAAGACAATGATATATCGACCGACATTTTGTGGTTCAAATTGAGGTTTTGTGTTAATATGCGTGCGCCTATTCAAATAAGCAAACAATCAACAGAAGCCGTTCCGCGAGAGTAAGCATCATGCAAAGGCTGCAAACGCACTAGACGGATGGGAGAGGAGGACACAACGCGGAGTAATGTCATTAAATTGTCTGACATCTGAACTTAAACTTATATTACCTGTAATTAAAACATGACCTTCCTTGACGATGAATTCTCTGTTCTTTGAATAAGAACGTGTTGCTTTTTCCGATTTTGCAATGTTTATTTGAACATCCTTGCAGTAATTATAGATCTTGCCCGACTTGATTTATTGGCATTTTCCTGATAATTTCTTGTTTTCTGCCTACTCACAAGTACCTGTGCCTTCTTTCCACAAACCCGACATTTTCTTGCCTATACTTCTTTGCTCGAGTTCAAAAACTTGATTTTCATGCTTAACTCCTTGATTTACACCATTGTATATCACACATGTGAATGTCAAGCTTAACTCGTTGATAATTTATATTTTTATATCACACTCGATCATATTTGCATAATGAAGGAAAACTCTTTTAGTATATAAAACAATATTACGACGAGAATTGAAGATGTATGTCATTAAACTGTAAGGCCTATGAGATTTAACTTAAATTTATTTACATAATTATGCAGCTGCCGAATGTAATGCCCGATACATGTAGTTGCAATTTTTATGCCCCCCTTCGAAGAAGAGGGGGTATATTGTTTTGCACAGGTCGGTCGGTCGGTCCGTCCGTCGGTCCGTCCACCAGATGGTTTCCGGATGATAACTCACACCAGATGGTTACCGGATGATAACTCAAGAACGCTTAGGCGATCATAAAACGATCTTAAAACTTAAAACGATCATGAAACTTCATAGGTACATTGATCATGACTGGCAGATGACCCCTATTGATTTTCAGGTCACTAGGTCAAAGGTCAAGGTCACAGTGACTCTAAATAGTAAAATGGTTTCCGGATGATAACTCAAGAATGCTTAGGCCTAGGATCATGAAACTTCATAGATACATTGATCATGACTGGCAGATGACCCCTTTAGATTTTCAGGTCACTGGGTCAAAGGTCAAGGTCACAGTGACTCGAAACAGTAAAATGGTTTCCTGATGATAACTCAAGAATAATTAGGCCTAGGATCATGAAACTTCATAGGTACATTGATCATGACTGGCAGATGACCTTATTGATTTTCAGGTTACTAGGTCAAAGGTCAAGGTCACAGTAACAAAAAACGTATTCACACAATGGGTGCCACTACAACTGACGGCCCATATGGGGGGCATGCATGTTTTACAAACAGCCCTTGTTTAATAGTATTTTAGGTAATGCAAACTGAAAGCAATGTTTACTGGTTCACCTATAAATTTGGGGATTACAGTGTACGTAATCATTTACTTTACAACGTTATGAATTCACACCAAATATTAATTATATAACAACATTATGAATGCAGATTCGACAAAACCGCCAACTGTAATAATGATACATATTACTCATTGCATGCCATGTACAAAAAAGTTATCCGTCACATAATGATACAAAATATTATCAATATTATTGAGAGTTATTAAATAAATAACTGATGTTCAGCCTTCCTAAGCTTAAAATTAATAGTAAGTTGTAAGTTCCTATTCACTGGACTCCTGTCGATCAAAATGGACAAATGCCAGTTGAGCGCACGTCGCGGCTTCCTTTCTGTAGTGTTAAATAAAAAGTGAAGTTACCTATTCATATAGTAACGGTGCATGCGAATTCATATTTGAATCGCGTTTGCGGTTTATTGAGAAATATATATAATTGGTCCCTTTGTCAACTTCGTCAGTAAATGGAGTATAATCTACAATAATTACCTTATTTTCATAAAATCTTAGAACCTCTCGGGGTACGCAAGATGCTTTCTGTAAAACTGAAGTTTTATCTCCGTAGTAAAAACACACTGTATGAATAACTACTGATAAGCATAAACACACTGTATGAATAACTACTGATAAGCATAAACAATTTTTGAAATAAAAATGTGCGCATGTTTTTTTTCGTGACGAATTTATTTAAAAGTTTGTGTAAATGAATAACTGAAATTTAGTGGGTTTTAATGGAAAAAACATGGGTAAGTATGCAGTTGTTTATCCTCGGTACATTTAAAACATCTTAGATTTTGTTACCTTGAGTTCGGGTCAGATAAGTTGTCTAAGTGTGTTCTAAGAACCCAGGATCCAAGACGTTTTCTACGCGGCGACCAACCAATCTGGGGTCCGAGAGGCACGGCGACCAACCAATCTGGGGTCCGAGAGGCACGGCGACCAACCAATCTGGGGTCCGAGAGGCACGGCGACCAACCAATCTGGGGTCCGAGAGTCACATTCCTGATCATTTGGTAGCCATGCATATTCTAATGCAAAACATATATCTCAATTTTTATTTCAATCCCGTTTGTCTTTCATAAAGACATTTCTTGTAAAATGTCTCAATGGTCAATATAACAACAAACAAGCTCCTATTCGTGCACTCATAAATAATGATCTTTAACTTAAATTGTCTACAACTCAAATGGTCAACAACTATCTTACCTAGTTCTATGTTTTAATCGCACTCAAAATATTTCGATCTTTATGTCACTGAACCCAGTGTTTTTGACATGCAGTAAAATGTTCAAGCTCTCTGTTTTTCTGACGTTTTCCAAGCAGGTCTGTTTATCTTCAGCTGGCGATTATAATTGCAAATCGGAAGTAGTTTAACCATTGGAAAACACTTAACAAACGCCAGATACAATCATTGTGGGGCGTGGCCATCGAGTGGTCACATGCGTGCACACGACCGTTGTCAACCTCCAATCTGGTGCGTTTGTGACAATTAATCTCTGAATATGGCTTTAGCACAACGTGCCACAGTAAATTCTAGACTCCTCCCACATTGAATATTGTAGTGGAAAGGCTACTCCATATCAGTTCAGTTGAAAATGACATGTTGAATACATAATACGCAATACAATGTAGTTCTTCGCTTTATGAAGTTGAGCGTTAATACTTAACTTCGATAATAAGCATACAGAAACGCAACTGTAGACTTTTAACTTTGTTTTTTTTCCGGATTCCTGCGCACACGGGATAATTTAATTAATTGGTACACACACTATTTACTTCGTCAGTTGGGAAGCAACATTATACAATCAATGCAATCAACACTCATTTGTGAGTTTTATTATTCAATATTTTTTATAAGTCGTTTGATTGTTTACTTTATGTATATTTAAACTTTCATATGACACCATTATGGGCGTGTAATATTTAATTTTGATATCTCAATTGTTTGCAAGGTTTCTGCGCGATAACACTGTTTGCATTTTTTTATGCAAACACTGTATGAAGTAAAGACGAGACATTGGCTCATCGGGTAAAAAAATGAGTAATAAAATAAACACTCCGACACATATGCAAACATTATCGTTTATGATACACAAAACAAACATACACAATTGCACATCATCATGCGTTGTTTGGTACTCTGCATAGGATAAATATTGAAATGCTTATACAGTACTTATAAAGCAGATACTGTATCCACACATTCATTCAATTAATTAAATTTCAAAGATATGTTCGTATGATTTTGACAATCTTTTTAATAACGCATTTTAATTATATGAACTTTATATCTTTTACAGTTTTTGTTGAGTATAATAAAGGGATAACCATATATCAGTTCTAAGTTAGAAGAGACCCGTAAGCGGCGAAAAGCAGAAAACGAACCGAAAAATAGCGTTTGTCTCCTGATTCTGACAATACAACAGACGTAAGAAAACCATATGTTATTGTTTCCCAAATGTATCGAATCATGGACGACTCGTACATCGGTAACCGATGATTACTGAGTGAGATGTAAGTTTAACTGAGCCACAGTTAAGTCCGTTTTGTGGTTAAAACCAGTACTTGTTTGATTTAATGCCATTACTGTAAGAACTATACCCACTGATCGCATGACCGATATAATAACGAACGATACCCTTCAATATTGTTTTGATAAACTAAAAGAAAGTTTACATTTCCACGTATTATTACAGCAAAGTGCTTCCCATCACCATAAACAAACAACTATGATCTGCGCGAGATTCGAAGATCTCCATCGCAATAAAAACCAAATACTAAATACTGTACGAATGCGATACATATAAGCTTATACCACCACTATTATTGGATAAATATTGATTGTTATATCATACGTTGCCATGCACAACTTTCTTTGCAACATGCAATATGTCTTAAATGTGTGTGCCGCATATGTTATGAAGACCGGCCGCTTTCCTCTCGTTGTAACATATTCAGGAGAAATTCTAAGTAGCGCATTAATTGGTTTCTTGTTTGTTGTCATATATTATTCAGTTGTTTCTCAGGCGTTCCGTGCCTTCTGTAATTGAATTACACCTGCTGTTTACCCACACGTCCGTGACTTCTTCACTTATTCTCACCAGTTATTTACTTATATAGACATGTAGCATCGGGTCTGGTGAGACATATTACTATTACCGAGTTGGTTCAGGGCTTTGATGGATATCGGCGAGTTTCGTCTGTCCACGGTTCGGTCATCGTTTAAATGTGTGCCGTGACGTCAGAAGACCGTCTGGAAGTCAGAAGGAGGATCGAACCAGGGACGGCATCAGAGAAAGGTGGCCATAACGGTACATGCAGAAATGCAGACTGGGGCCTCAACGGGATAAATCTCTAAAAGTTATAGAACATATCATCGAACAGCAGTACCAGGTACGATAAACGCGAGCAGGAAACTGTTAGTTAGGGAGTTAGGACCATAGCCGCATGATGGAATTGCCTTGATGGCCGTAGCTAAACGAACATCACTGAACGACTAGTCTAGACCTATCTAACAAATGGGAACGGATCAGGCAACACAGGGTCTCATTTGCCAAAGTGAATGTATAAATAACTATTTTGTGGCGTGTGTCTTGGCAAACAGAATAAATTTGTGTATTTTTTAGCCTATTAAACAATTATTTTTTTATCGGCCAGGTCATAAGGTTAAATCTCCGTGTAATGCAGCCTCAGGCACAGATGCCATGAAAATACACAACAAATAAACAACGAATCGCACTCGATCATCTCCGCTCTGACTGGTGCTGGAGGCATGGTGCATGGGATCTCCACCCGGTTTAGTGAAGCACCCTGTATGTTGCATTTAAAGAGTGACGTAAATTTACACTTTCCAACCTCACGCAACATACATGTAAATCTATAATTATCTTACTTAAGCAGTCCAAACGACAGATGTAACCCCTCCATGATCCTTTTTATCTTCAAGTACGACCCAAGGTCATGGACTCGTCGTGGCTTCTCTACAGTTTTTAAATGGGATGGAGATATAAGACAAGGTCCGTGATTATCATTTAAAAAACACTTAAACAGAAGAATGGACATAAACAATACACACTCAAACGTTCAATCTTCATGTATCACCTTGATCTTGAGGTGTAGTGACTGACATTAATTCTACACATTGCATCAATTAGCATAACATATCAACCAAGTTTTATGAGAATCCTTCAAAGGACGCGAACAGACGATGCATATAATTTCCAAAAGTCAACTTGACCTTTAGGTGGCTGATTTATGCCTATTTTAACATTGTTCCAGTGGCCTTAATATTTGATCATGAATATTAATCACGAAATCTCTCAAAGGTAAGAAAAATATAGCATTCAAATGTGACATTGACCTTGAGTTGGGGTAACTGCTTTATGCCTTTTGCACATCGCCTCAGTGACCTTAACATTTGAGACGATTTGTACGAGCATTTTGTTTCAAAGGGTAAAGCAGCGGACTAGACTTGAAGGCTCGAATATTTGACCTTCCAGGGTTAGGTTTACCTTGACACAATATAAATCCTTCAAATGGTATAGGAGACTTACATGTTTGCTACAGTATTTAAACGTCTAATTTGATATGGACCATAAGCCAGCGGGCCTTTTACAATATTGCCTAAATTACATCTTAACAAACGAAAAACTGATTTAGTCTATCATTCAATTAAAATGGAATGTCACAACAATGAACCATGTGTTTTGGACTTCCTTTTGGAAGTTCTGCGGTTAACAAACACTCACAAGCGGGTGTCTTTTAACCAACGATACGTGGACGTTAGCCCTTAACCTTAAAACGTCCCCCCGAAAGTAAATCTTGGCTTCTATATGGCTGTGATCGTGTTTTTTTTAATCAAGAACAAAATGCAAATCTCTAATTTTCTACAGCGTCCCACCGGGGGGGAATAGAGCTTGTTTTATGGGCATAATTTGAGAGAATAAAATGTTTTCCTGAGCACAGATGGATTAAACAATTAATGGGCATGAACAGTTAATATTTTGTTAAGATTTATGTCAAATCGGTGTCGTTATTCTTTTGAGTTAAAAATTCTACGAATTGAATATGCGCACCATTTTCTCGTGCACTAACAATCCCTAAACGTTATGAATATTTTATGTGCGGTTTCTAGATTTTGTTTCACAAATGATCGGAGTTTTAATGGTCACCGATTGTTTAATATTGAATGGAATACGAAAACCTTTAATTCAATGCACACACCACTTTTGTTGCCAATATCATCAAATGACAAGTTCTTAAAAGTGCCAATATTGTTCACTCTAAATATGCACAATTATTTTCAGTACCGAAAATGCCTCAAAATAACCTGATGTTTGTAAAGCATCTTAATATAAAATAGTCCACTACATGTATATAGGCTGATTCATTTTGTAATATTTTATATGAATGCTTTATGTGTTTCCATTTTCATTTCCTTCAAGCTAGTAATGTGGTTACAAGTTTTATTGTAGACATCAGATGAACAACTCACAACCTCCACAATGTTCATGGATGCAGCACAACAAACCAATGAAGCATGAATTTATTGTAACGGAATTTCGACCCATCCTTTGCGCAGGTGGTGGGCTTGTTGCCAATTCACTGAAACACTATCAATATGTCATAAAACAAGATTTTTCAACACTTTGACAAAAAATCATTTCTGATATAAAATATCACTACCACTATATGATGTCACCTACCCATATGTACACCTCTGGGACCACTGTATGATGTTACCTACCCATATTTACACATCTTGTCATTTTAGAAATGATTTGTGAACAGTTATTTATCTTTATACTAGTACATGCAAGTATATGTAATTTATGGTACTCTTGAGGCGAAGCCAGTTTTGACACACGAGACATTATTTGAAAACAACTTTCAAAAGGGCCACTAAAGTGGTCTAATCTTATATACAAAAATCAAAGCTCTGGGCATTGCTGTTCCAGATAGGTTTTCAAAATCTACCGGTATTTTTCTTTTTATTTATGCTATAAGTGTGACTCCGGGGTGTTGTCAGTTTTCATACCATGGCATCTGATTGGAATAAACATGGTAGAGGACCTCTAGTTTGTCCTTACATTAGTCAAAGTAAAACTGATACCCGCACGGGGTGTGAGCACTGTTTACCCTTGGAGCATAATTCTTTCCCTTTCCCTCTCAGATGCAAAGTGAAAATGACTACATGTATGTGCAAACAGCATAAAACGCTAACAGCCTGCGAGCAACTCGCAGTCTGTTCAGGTTTTATGCTGTTGGCTACTCATCAGTATCTAAGATTTTGAAATGAAACCTTAAAAACTTGAATCTAGTAAGAAAGATCTTTAAATAAATTTATCTTTGTTAGGGACTACAAATGCGTGAAAATACATATCTACGGGGTGAAGGGTTAAATGCGGTTATTAATGGCGGCAAATCGCATGTAGTGTGTCTTCTTCACTTTATCTAATAAGGTGTAAAAGGTTAATAAACTTCGTGGAGACCCTACAGCTGATACGACGTGCAAAATGTGAAAGCCATGAGCTTTTCCGCTTCAGAAAATACTATTTTTTTAAGGTGTTCCCTAAATAAGGGTATGTAAAACTGACAACCCCAGGGGTGGGTCAGTTTTTACCCAGGGGCATAATTTAAACAAACTTTACGAAGGACATCTCGATGATGCTACATGTCACATATGAACAACTTGGGCTTTGTGGCTCAGACAAGAGTATTTTTAAAGGTATTCTTTAGATAGGTTTTGATATAAAACTGGTGATCACCGGGACGAGTCCAGTGACATGCTTTGAGCAAAGATTGTACAGTGCAAAACAACGTTGTTGAATACAAAACGTTAAATCTCTGGGCCTTGTAGTTTCAGAGGAAAAGATTTATGAAGTTTTCATTTTCTAAACACATTGTGGACTCCTTGATTGGAACGGTTGGTAAAAGATTACCCATTTAACATCCATGTCACGTCAAATTCTGCATAACGCAACGTAATAGGGTGTTTTTTTCAAGACAGAGAGAGAGTAACTCGTAGTCTGTTCATGTTTTGTGCTGTTTGCTGCTAATCAGTAATTAAGGGTTGAAAATGAAGCCTTTAAAACTTGAATTTACTAAGAAAGGTCTTTAATTAAATTTTAATTTCTAAAGGACTACACATGCGTAAAAATACGTATCTAAGTGGTAAAGGGTTAAGAAAGTTGACGCAAGGATTCGGACATTGGTGCACGGACGGATGACAGACGAACCTGTATCCCGAGAAAACTCAAAGAGCGCATTGCGATCTTAAAATAACACTATTTTCCTTCCTTGTTAATAATCAGAGGAGAGCGCAAGACGAAGCATAATTTAATTTATTATGTACAGATTTGTTGAAATTTTCTGCAAAACGTTTTCAACTTATTAACTGTGTTCTTCTTTCTGTTCTATTACATGTTAAAAGAAATAAACAGTATACATGTATTTCGTAAAATATGTAGGTTTCGCCATTTTATTTTTCCGAAAGGTGCAGAAATTAAGACGAACATTTATGATCAATTTGGTGTACCAGTTCCTTTTGCACCTCCTTTTACCACAGCTCCTGAGAGCAGCATTGAATAAAAGGTTTAGGTGAGGTGTTCGTGGAAATAATGTAAGCCTTGAATCAAAAGTTCAGGTGAGGTGGTCGTAGAATTAATGTCAGCCTTGAATCAGAGGTTCGGTGAGGTGGTCGTAGAAATAATGTCAGCCTTCAATCAGAGGTTCAGGTGAGGTGGACGTAGAAATAATGTCAGCTTTGAATCAGAGGTTCGATGAGGTGGTCGTAGAAATAATGTCAGCCTTGAATCAGAGGTTCGGTGATGTGGTCGTAGAAATAATGTCAGCCTTGAATCTGAGGTTCAGGTGAGGCGGACGTAGAAATAATGTCAGCCTTGAATCAGAGGTTCGGTGAGGTGGTCGTAGAAATAATGTCAGCCTTGAATCAGAGGTTCGGTGAGGTGGTCGTAGAAATAATGTCAGCCTTGAATCATAGGTTCAGGTGATGTGTCGTAGAAATAATGCCAGCCTTGAATCAGAGGTTCTGGTGAGGTGGTCGTAGAAATAATGTCAGCCTTGAATCAGAGGTTCTGGTGAGGTGGTCGTACAAATTATAGCATGCACATGCCATGCTTATGATACGTGGCCGGGATAGGATTAGAATTCACGATTGTCAGGTTTAAAGTCCAGCGCCTTGAATCTGAGGTTCAGGTGAGGCGGGCGTAGAAATAATGTCAGCCTTGAATCAGAGGTTCTGGTGAGGTGGTAGTAGAAATAATGTCAGCATTTAATCAGAGGTTCGGGTGAGGTGGTCGTAGAAATAATGTCAGCCTTGAATCATAGGTACTTGTGAGGTGGTCGTAGAAATAATGTCAGCCTTGAATCATAGGTACTGGTAATGTGTCGTAGAAATAATGTCAGCCTTGAATCAGAGGTTCAGGTGAGGTGGTCGTAGAAATAATGTCAGCCTTGAATCATATGTACTGGTGATGTGTCGTAGAAATAATGTCAGCCTTGAATCAGAGGTTCAGGTGAGGTGTCGTAGAAATAATGTCAGCCTTGAATCATAGGTACTGGTGATGTGTCGTAGAAATAATGTCAGCCTTGAATCAGAGGTTCTGATGAGGATGTCGTAAAAATAATGTCAGCCTTGAATCAGAGGTTTATGTGAGATGGTCGTACAAATAATGTCAGCCATGAATCAGGGGTTCTGGTGAGGTGGTCGTTGAAATAAGGTCAGCCTTGAATCAGAGGTTCTGGTGAGGTGGTCGTAGAAATAATGTCAGCCTTGAATCAGAGGTTCAGGTGAGGTGGACGTAGAAATAATGTCAGCCTTTAATCAGAGGTTCAGGTGAGTTGTCGTAGAAATAATGTCAGCCTTGAATAAGAGGTTCAGGTAAGGTGGTCGTAGAAATAATGTCAGCGTTGAATCAGAGGTTCAGGTAAGGTGGTCGTAGAAATAATGTCAGCCTTAAATCAGAGGTTCTAGGTAGGTGTCGTAGAGATAATGTCAGAATTGAATCAGAGGTTCAGGTGAGGTAGACGTAGAAATAATGTCAGCCTTGAATCAGAGGTTCAGGTGGGGTGTCGTAGAAATAATGTCAGCCTTGAATTAGAGGTTCACGTGAGGTGGTCGTAGAAATAATGTCAGCCTTGGATAAGAGGTTCAGGTGAGGTGGTCGTAGAAATAATGTCAGCCTTGAATCTGAGGTTCTGTTTAGGTGTCGTAGAGATGATGTCAGAATTGAATCAGAGGTTCAGATGAGGTGTTAGTAGAAATAACGTTAGCCTTGAATCAGAGGTTCTGGTGAGGTGGTCGTATCCTGACAGCAGCCTTGAATCAGAGGTCTGGTGACGTGGTCGTATCCTGCCAGCAGCATTAAATCAGAATTTCTGGTGAGGTTGTCGTAGAAATAATGTCGACCTTGAATCAGAGGTTCAGGTGAGGTGGTCGTAGAAATAATGTCAGCATTGAATCAGAGGTTCAGGTGAGGTGTTCAAAGAAATAATGTCAGCCTTGAATGAGGGGTTCAGGTGAGGTGTTAGTAGAAATAAAGTCAGCTTTGAATCAGAGGTTCAGGTGAGGTGGTCGTAGAAATAATGTCAGCTTTGAATCAGAGGTTCTGGTGAGGTGTTAGTAGAAATAATGACAGCACTGAATCAGAGGTTCAGGTGAGGTATTAGTAGAAATAATGTCAGCATTGAATCAGAGGTTCAGGTGAGGTGTTAGTAGAAAAAATGTCGGCCTTGAAACAGAGGTTCAGGTGAGGTGTTAGTAGAAATAATGTCAGTCTCGAATCAGAGGTTCAGGTGAGGTGTCGTAGAAATAATGACAGCCTTGAATCAGAGGTTCAGGTGAGGTGGTCGTATAAATAATGTCAGCATTGAATCAGAGGTTCAGGTGATGTGTCGAAGGAATTATGTCAGCCTTGAATCAGAGGTTCAGGTGATGTGTCGTAGAAATAATGTCAGCCTTGAATCAGAGGTTCAGGTGAGGTGGTCGTAGAAATAATGTCAGCCTTGAATCAGAGGTTCAGGTGAGGTGTTAGTAGAAATAATGTCAGCCTTGAATCAGAGGTTTGGTGAGGTGGTCGTAGAAATAATGTCAGCCTTGAATCAGAGGTTCAGGTGAGGTGGTCGTATAAATAATGTCAGCCTTGAATCAGAGTTTCAGGTGAGGTGGTCGTAGAAATAATGTCAGCCTTGAATCAGAGGTTCAGGTGATGTGTCGTAGAAATAATGTCAGCCTTGAATCAGAGGTTCGGTGAGGTGGTCGTAGAAATAATGTCAGCCTTGAATCAGAGGTTCAGATGATGTGTCGTAGAAATAATGCCAGCCTTGAATCAGAGGTTCTGGTGAGGTGGTCGTAGAAATAATGTCAGCCTTGAATCAGAGGTTCTGGTGAGGTGGTCGTACAAATTATAGCATGCACATGCCATGCTTATGATACGTGGCCGGGATAGGATTAGAATTCACGATTGTCAGGTTTAGAGTCCAGCGTTTTGGTTTAAGCAGTATTTTGTTATTATGATACTTTGACATAACATGTGAATGGCATTCATACAATAATGGAATGGATTAGAAAACAAGTTTCTTAAAACTTATATGAATTCTCCTCCATAGATGTTCTTTGAGCATTTAAGAAGTTAGCACATGCAACCAGTTATGGCAATTGATACAGCGTTTTAACATTGAAACAATTGTTTAGACATATGAAAGATAGAGCATGAAGAGATTTTAGACTGAGTTTAAAGACGAGACACAATAACGCACGGACACTCGACATCAAATATGGTGAGCCGATGTTAGTTATTTATATGAGAAGCATTTTGACAACACGATATATCGTCCAGCGTTTAACTGACTTCCAACGACTAAAACTTACATACACAGTAGACAGTTGTCATTCAGTGCTTGAGTTGATTAATTAAAGGTTTATATTTGAGCCGTGCTCTGTGAAAAGGGGGTTTAATGCATGTGCTTAAATTGTCGTCCCAGATTAGCCTGTGAAGCAGGCACAGGCTAATCAGGGACGACACTTTCTGCTTTTGTTTTTTCTGTTTAAAGAAAGTCTCTTCTTAGCAAAAATCCAGTTTTCATAGAGCCCGACCCATTTGTATTTGGTAAATAAAAGTACTTGGTTGCGTGGTTCAATCGATACATTGTAAACGGCGTCTATACACTCTTGTCTACTGGTTAATTAAAGCTCGATTGGTAATTGTCGGCTCGGGTACTACTTACATGTAACCCGGGTACTCTTTAGTATACTTACATGTAACGCTAATTCGGTCGTTGTTGGCTATGTTGTTTTAATTAATTATAATCTCATTTATGTCAATTTTCTGTAAAATGGCCTCTATATTATCGAATCTCATACTCAAAAAGCATGTTGATGCAGTTTTTGAAAGAGAAACTTGTTTAACATAATCGGAAGCGCGTTTTACGACATCAGATTTTGGGCGGGAATACAACTCGGGTACAGTCTAATATCGACCGGGTACGATTAAGTATATTTACCGTACCCGGGGTGCATATAAGTATACTTAAGAGTACCCGGGGTACATGTAAGTAGTACCCGAGCCGACAATGACCAATCGAGCGTTAATTAAACATCTGTACAACTTTAAAAGTTTCACGGTTGTAAACAAAGTAATTTAATAATACATATTAGAGGCATCTTTTAAAGGTAAAACAACCCGTCAAAATATCGCAGTTTGCCGACGAAATATCATTGTTGCTTTATTGTTGTTGTTTTTTGCCGTTTTATACATTATGTAAGTCTTATCGATGCGGTCACCTGATATTTTCCCCTGGGTTAACTGGTTAACCAGTAATGTGTGCACAGCAACTGTCAATGCCTTACTTGAATCCGAGGATGTCATGGCCAATACCGACACAAGAGCTGGCCTGGGTATCGAACCCGCAATCCTAGGATTTGTAGCACAGCTCACATCTACTCAGTTAGCCGGTCCAACTGTGTTGCATAATAATTGGACAATTTGCTAATACCTCTAGCTTTCGTCATTTTCCAGACTACTATTGGGGTTTTGCAATCGTTAATCATCCGTAATGTGAGAATTTACGTTAATAACATATTTGGCTTCACAAATGTTTGAAATCATTTTCGTCATAACTTCCAAAACGCGACAGCCTTTTCGTTTCCACAAAACCGCACCAGAAACACACCCCGAATCAATGCCGTTTCGCAGACCAGTTGGTAATCATAACGGTAAAAATCGTAAATGAAATTTGAAGCCGTATCAATGGGCGCTTGTAATTATAGGGTTATCATCAGGCCCATCTGGACGCTTTATGTCTCCAATAGCTACACTTACGGGATCAGTGTAGGTCAGGCGCTCGGGTATTGTCAAGCGCTTGTTGCTGCTTCCGCTTCGAATCATCCGCTAAATTTCCAGCGCTTTTTGTGTCGATTTGTCCAACGGAGCGGACAATGCGCGGAGGGCGTCGGACAGCGTGACCTCCTGCCGCGCACGTGCCCAAGACAAGCAGACGACAAATACACCACGCCGAAATTACCCGAGGTCTTAAGACCTCTCCGTCCCGCCGTCTGTTCGTTCGACTTTTCATACATTTTGATCGCGCGGACTTCACAAATTCGACATAAACAGGTTAATAATCTTCAGAAATGTGACATAATCCCGTCAAAGTTGATATGCCCGTTGTTGCTGTTTAGCATTATTCAATTTACCTTGAATAAGGAATTTGAATGATTGACAGGGAAAGTTAGTTAATTTCACTCAAATTGCTGACATTGTTTACCATTTATTTCAATCCATATTCCGTGGATATAAAATGAGTCGTTTCTGAGTAAACTGGGCATAATGCATGTGCGTAAAGTGTCGTCCCAGATTATCCTTTGCAATCCACACAGGCTAATCATGGACGACACTTTCCGCTTTTATGACATTTTGCGTTTAAATGAAGTCTCTTCTTAGCAAAAATCAAATTAAGGCGGAATGTGTCGTCCCTGATTAGCCTGTGCGGACTGCACAGGCTAATCTGGGATGACACTTTACGCACATGCATTATGCCCAGTTTTCTCAGAACGCGACTCAAATAAATGAAAACAGCTACCAAAGCATTGTCGATTTTATCAAGAACGAATGCATACCGACGCTATTTTATAGCAAAGCACCATTCGAGTTTGGTTTCTTTGTTGTTGTTTTTGTTCCATTTAATCGAATTTTTGTTTGTTTTCCTATGCCGTACCGTTTGTGTTGAGAAAGTAGCTATATATACAGAATATTAACATAGACAAATAGATGTGCATACAGGTAAAAATATGCCTTAATGCAAAAAAAAATTAACTATAGGCATGTGTTTTTTAAAGCATATTTACATAATAACATTCCAACATGTATTTGAAACTGCTTTGTGACCCAAATAAAAATAAACCCACGCTCCATATACTGTGTATATTACCTTATTATTTCTAAAACTCTTTATGATTTGAAGAAAACAATACAGGTCTAAAAATATGTATTTTTTAAATAGCATAATAAATAATAACTTATCATATCAAAACAAAATTATTATCCATTCGAACATAATGTACTGGTATAAATGTTTTTATCCTGTTTAATTGTACATACAAACTCGTATTGTACCGGTACGTAGTATGGGTCCTAAATAATGTACTAAAACTTAGAAAACAGTAAACATTATATTTCCATCTCAAAATGTAAGCTCTCAAGTTTATTTCACATAAAAATATACATGTTAGTGACTATAAAGTGTACCTGTATTGGACAAGAAGAGTTTTGTAAACACTGTACAAAGCAAATAAATCTGCATATTATTCGGATCACACTTGTGAAATTGATTGTATTTATACAAAGAACAATACTGGTACTATTTTTTACTTTGTGTAACAGTCATTATGAACCTCAGACCGACACATCTTGCTTCAACATCTTTTATTAGTTCATCACAACATTGTGTATGGCAAACTTAATGTATTCAACAATGAAACACTGATTTGAATGAACATAAAGCTCTTGTTCGAAAAAGTCAAGAAAAAATCATCTGCAATTACTATATAGACATTAAAATCTCTCATAAACCCAACTGATGCATCGTTGACGTTCATTCTAAGCGCAATCGTGTTAAAACACACAAGGAAACAATGAAAAAAAAAAGCCTTAAAAACAAGCAAATTCGTTGAATTGATATCCCCCGCCTTCTGGCCACAAAAGTGTTATATTTGACACTCAAAAAGCATTTTTTTCAAGATACAAAGGGCCATAACTCTGTTATTAACAAATGGTGTACAATGCCATTTGGCATGAATCATCCTCTGATCCATATATATACTCATTCCAAGTTTCAATGAAATCCGCCAAAGCACTTCCAAGATATGGTGCCGGACACACAAACAAAGCATTTTTGCAAGATACAAAGGGCCATTACTCCGTTATTAACAGATTGTGTACAATGCCATTTGCGTGCATCATCCATTTATCCATATACTTACTCATACCAAGTTTCAATGAAATCCGCCAAAGCACTTCCAAGATATGGCTCCGGACGGACGGAAAGACGGACGGGAAGACGGAAGGACGGACAGACGGACGGGCAACGCCAAAACATTATCCCTCCGCCTATGGCGGGGGATAATAAAAAATATGTCTCGGTACACACGAATTATTATCATCGTATTAACTTCAGTACAAAATATTTCAATTTGCATGTATGTCTCAGTAATTCGAAAGTCTTGATTAGGTTCAACATAAGACTGCAAGCAGAAATTATCAGTTGTTGGAGCAATAACGAGGAGAAAAAACTATGATCGAATTAATCACAAACGAAAAAAAACAGATCAGAAGATGAATAGCTCGATACAATAGAAGTGCAGCAAATATTCCAAACAATTTCTCGAAGGAAACAAATAGACTTTCAATTTACGTCGGCAATCTTGTTTGTCTGGACTCGGATTCCTCGTGAAGCAATAGTGCGCCTCTGAAGTCGATCCCCTTAACTTGGTTAGCATTGATCCAGCAGTTGTTTTCCTCGCACAAATGTGAACGCTTTCTCCTGAAGAACCATTAAGATTTTATTACTCCGTTTCGTGAAATTTGGGAGATATGATGTGTACACAAATTTCAATTCTCTCTGTGCATTTTATAGGCACTTTTCATAGTTTTCTGTTGTCAATGATTATCGTAAGTCAGATTGTTTTACATTGCTTGCTATCTCGATCACAAAATTTAATGGCTCAGGATGACGAATGGTTACACCATCATCATCATCATCATCATCATCATCATCATCATCATCATCATCATCATCAATCATCATCATCATCATCATCATCATCATAATCATCGTCATCATCATCATCATCGTCATCATCATCATCATCATCATCATCATCATCATCATCATCAACAACATCATCATCATCATCATCGTTATCGTCGTCATCATCATCATCATCAAGTCAGCTTGCTTTACATTGCTTGCTATCTCGATCAGAAAGTTTAATGGCTCAGAATGACGAATGGTTACATCATCATCATCATCATCTTCATCATCATCACAACCACCACCACCATCATCATCATCATAATCGTCGTCGTCATAAGTAACGCAAATTATCGTTAACGTCTGTATTTCATTGTATTTTTAAATTGCACACTTTATATTCGATTTAACCCACGTCAATACGAACAATAGTTGATAACCACCGCACTAAGAGTGAATTAAAAATAAAAAATAATGAAGATACATTTGTATACTTTTGCTAAATTTCTCAATAACGGACGAATAAGTAGCATTTTTTCGGCACGTGACTTAAATTGCATGCTTGGATTAGAATCGGGAACGCAGCTAACACAATCGGTAGAACAGATGGCGAAGGAAAAAGTGATGTAATTTGCGATCTTATCTCTTGACCATATGATGAGGTGTGCATACCACATACATTTTTATCATCAACATCAGCATTAGCAGCAGCAGCATCATCATACCGACGGCGACAGCAGCAGCAGCAGCAGTAACGCAATTAACGACATCCTCCTTCTCATTATAATGATGATGATCATCATCGTCGGCCGTCTTCGACATCGCTATCATTATTTAAGCTTCGAACATAGGACAGCATTTATGTTCTTAATTTTCAAAATACAATTATGATTTATTATCCCTGCCATCATGTGCTTCAAACTTAAACTGTGACCGAGTTGTAAGCCGTTTTTGTCCAGTCTTCTCGATCCAATTCGTCAACCACTTCAAAGCTATTTTGAAAAACCATGTACAATTACTGGCTGGTGCGGTGGTGCTAATAAATTGCCTTTCGTTTGAACACCGAAAAAGCACCGATAATCTGAAACAAAACTTTTCTAATCAAGGGAACACTTGAAGTGTCTGTTTAAGTACTGTCCTCAGGGTAACGACAGCAAGTTACAAGTTGGCTGGGGTGTTTCTCAATCAAGTTTTCGCGTCGTGAGAATCGCTCAATCATTGTCGTTGAACAAAACTCGTATGTCAAACGTTCATCAAAATTTGGAGCTTTTCTTGAATTTTTAAGCGTAAATTCGAGGTTTTGTGTTAGTTGCGATTGTGTGTAGTTTTTTTGTAAAAATGCATTAAATATATATTGCGTCAATGAAAGAGTTTATATCAGACAATATAACAAAAAAACACAAGATCGTTTATGCCGTCTAATTCTCTCTCTCTAAATTTTATTCAATCAAAGTTCATAAGAAAACACACTGTTTATGTCTAAATAAATAGTTTTTTTCCACAAAAGTTTTCGATATATCAAGTGTACAACAACAACAAAAACAAGTAAGAATTTCATGCGACAGTTTCCGCATACAAAATTCTAAATAATCTATGATTTCCTCTTGATGCATCTGTATTTATTAAGGGAAATTTGTACACATGTTTACAATTACGCATTCATTTATTTAATGAACGTCTTCATACATTTTAGTGTGTATAAAGGCCCAACAACAAAAAGCAGGTACTGTAAACAAGCAACAATATCGTAAGTGTGCTTAGTGTCAAACTCTGATGTGGAAGATCATGAAAACTTCATATGATTGAATATAAAATCGTCGAAATTCGGTTCACTTTCATCATAAATCCCCTCTCTCTAGAGTCATAACTCCATTTAACATCGTCAAATAAAGGGTTATCGTCATTATTTTGCGAGCCATGAATCCATAGTTTGTTTTCATTCCAGTCGCGCTTCGCTCCGGCTAACGGAGCAATCAGAATTTGATCTGTGCTATCTATTTCCTAGAATAATTAATTTCAATAGCTCCCCACCCAGTGCCGCGAGATGGCAGTTTAACCATCTGTGCTTTTTACGTTTCCCGAAAGTCTCGCTTTTCCTCGAAATATTTCCCGCGGAATTTGTGATCCAGTCTGACAGGTCCTCTACGGCGATTACAACGCGGTCCCGCGTGGTTTGGAAGCAATTTTCCAAGGAAATCAATCTGTTCGAGCGATATAACACACTCCAATCGAGCAATAATATCGCAATCTGAAATATTAATTATCGGTTGAGCGGAGTAGAGAGAAATTGTTAATCAAGAACAACAAAAAAGGAGCAGCCCAGTGACAAACTAGCTCCGTTAAAAGGGGCGACATTTCTGTGGACATTTCTTGGGGCCTACGTTATCGCTGATGCTTTGGTTTTTAAGTTACCCGTAAAACATTTGTACTTGAAGATATACTGTAAGTTAAATGGCTTTACGCTTACATTAACAAATCTTTTATTCTTTTACAATAAACGGTAAAATATATGTTGTCTTTCACTTTAAGATACACAATATTTGTGTGGAACCCTTACGCCATTATTATGCGGCAAGTTTCAGAAGTGCGTGCGCATTCGCTCAGTCTGGTGAGGAAGTATCGTGTCCGACCGCTTATATAAGACCACGAAAGCTTGCGCAACTTGACAGCGGACAGCGTACTTCCTGACAAGATCGCGTGAAAAGATAGGATGTTCCGTTCTAAATTATTGGCAGGAAATATTCGAATTCATATTTAAAATTGGTTTCTCTTTATTTTTGATAATTTCTTATTTATCAACCTACATATTTGACATAGTGTAACAAACACATAAGCTCATAACACATTATTATAACCTTAGAGTCAGGTATTTAATGATATAATCCAGTTGACATGGGTCTGAATGGGCATGCTTGCTGGTAAAGGACGAAAACTGGCAGATACATCTCTGAAAGTGTGATCATACAATCAATCTAATAGTCGTTACATCGCCAAACATCGGACACGTTCGTACGGAACACCGTTAGGGCCATCGTGGTTACACATTAAAATCTAGAGGACGACAATGCAACATTGCGATAGTACGATGGCGACAATGCGATAGTACGATGACGACAGTGCGACAATACGATGGCGACAGTGCGATAGTACGATGACGACAATGCGATAATACGATGACGAAAGTACGATAACGCGATAGTACGATTGCGTTCGATAGTACTATCGCGTTGTCGCATTGTCGCCATCGTACTATCGCATTGTCGCCATCGTACTTTCGCATTGTCTCCATTGTACTATCGCATTGTCGCCATCGTACTATCGCACCAGCGCATTGTCGCCATCTGGATTTTAATGTGTAGCCAAGATAGCTCTAACAGTATTCCGTACGTTTGGATATCATTGCGTTAGCTTTTGTTCTTATTTAATTTGCGTACAATTGATCGTAGCTTGAGGCGGATATATAAACCGAATGGACCGAAGTAACCCGTTATATTGAACTACCGCCACTGAAGACTGCGTGGAACTCAAATAAAAATAAACATCAATTAAAAAAATTACTTAAAACATGTTAGTATAGTATAACTGAAATATTTTTTTACTATTTTGGACATTTTATGGTAATTTTTGACCATATTCCTCTGTAAGCATTACACTAAGTCTAAATGAATTTTCAGATTCTGAACCAATGTATCTATATTAGTTACTCTCGCGTCTAATAGCGATATGCATGCATATGTTATGAGTATTCTCGTGTATTGTGTATTTTATTTTCACATAAATGCTTTCTGTATCAAATAATAATCGTGAGCAAAATCGTTTTTAAAGGCGTAAAGAGACATGGCAACGAAACGTTGCCTTTTCATAACTTATCGGACGTCTTTTTTGTCGTCGATGTAAAGTTTGCCTCCACGCACATATGGTCAAATAAATCATATATTGGGCAACTAGAAACGGCAATTATTCTTTCCGAATTTGTCTTTCAACGAAATTCATTCCTTTCCGATTACTTACACGTTACTTAATGTTCTTCGGGTGGTGTCTACTTATTTATGTATAATAGAATGTAGTGACTTTTTATTTGAGTATGGCAAAACGTGAAAAATAATATAATACAGTACACATAAAAATTATTTGACCTATTATACTTAAAGGGGCCTTTTCACGTTTGAGTAACTTGACAAAATTGAAAAAAAGTTGTTTCAGATTCGCAAATTTTCGTTTTAGTTATGAAATTTGTGAGGGAAACAGTAATGCTGAACATTTCCGATGCTCTAAAATAGCCATAATATGCATCTTTTGACGATTTAAAACCCGAAAATTATAACGCGTTTCAACGCGAAACGAATTAATAATTTGGGGAGTTCTGTTGTTGTCGTTATATTTTGTGAAACTACGAGGATTGCATATATAAAGTATAAAATACATCTGGCACTGTATCCGGAACGATGGCCGAGTGGTCTAATTGGTAGAGTTTTTACTCAAGGACTCCAGGAGTCAGTGGTTCGAGCCCTGCTGAGGGTTACCATTTTTTTCTTTTTTAAATTTTATTCTTGATTTTTTACTGGAGCTTTTTTATGTCCAATGTTTACATTTAACAATATAAAGCATTTAATGACAAACTTCAATACATGCCAAAGTCTGTGAAAAGGCCCCTTTCATTTTTGCCGGAAATGTTTTCTTTTCGCAATATCAGTGTTATCCACTTTTAAAAACGACTTTGTTTTATTTTGCTGATAAGTTTGCTTCATTATATGTTATATTTAAACACCATTTCATCCCTCCGTGATATTTAATGTATATTATTACAATTCCTTTAAAGTGCTCCGCAGTACGTAACAAAAACAAATGGCACAACATTTCTTTGTAAAGATTTTTCAACTTCGACTCGTACATTGTTTATCGGTGCTATTTAATGAAATCATTATCATCCGAAATTAAATGAATTAACTTAAAATGACAAAGCTCCCACTTAAGCTTATTCCTGCTAAAATGATATTTTTAACAATAGACTGAATACACTAAATTACATTATCGTGTCGTTTCACTATATTTTTAATAGAATGCCTTTGTTGGGTTCTCAAATATAGCTCAACGTATACGAAATATATTAACAGTGTTATTAACAAACAGCAGGCATGGTATCCTTCAAAATTATATAATAGTTTAAACCTGGTATTTTTTCTACATTTTTGTATTCTTAATTTTGTAAATATTGTATATTCAGTTCTTCAGCGAACCCAACTCAGCAGACCAAAGGGTGTGGAGTGCACATACTAGTAGTTTGAGTTCCGGTACACAGTCAACAACTATAAAACACGTGTAGGATTAAGTGCGAGAAGACAAACAAACGGAATTTCTTCTGCAAAACTGGTCGGAAAAATATATTCCTCTACGAATAATTTCTGCTGCGAATCTTTTAGCGTAGTTCTCTCAGCAGTCTCGAGAGCAGATGGGTCCGAAAACTGCCGTCGTTGCTTAAACCCCGTTAAGTATAAATAAAAGCAACACTAGTTATGCAATTCCAGGCGATGACTTTATTAGAAGAAGTGAAGCGACGACACTTATTCAACACTTTGACAGAATTTAATTCATTGGTCAAAAATCTTGATAACGTGGACCAAGGAAACAAACAAGAGACGTTATATGCTGGAAACCGGCCCGTTTGTGAGGTGTAAGATCACAAAATTAACCCATTTATGCATAGTGGAGTCTCCCATCCTTCAAAATTGAATCAATTTATTTCCAATATTAGGAATGTCTAGTATATTTATTTCTATATTTAGAATATTTCTTACAGAAATTCCTGTAAGCAAACAGCGCAGACCCTGTATGAGACGCCGCATAATGCGGCGTCTCATCTGAGTCTACGCTGTTTGCCAAAGCCTTTTTCTAGACGCTAGGCATAACTTGGTTAATGTTTCGTCTCATATAATAAAGCACATGCTCGTATTTAACGTATTTAACCTGTTTTTTTAACTGACAATAAACGATACATTCTCGTATTACATACACACAATATTCATATTTATAAATAATATTCGTTGTGAACGAAGAGAGACCGGCTGGTACTACACAAAAACTTAATCACAGTTTTCTTGTGCAATAAACTGAGTGCTTATTGTAAACGTGTAATTTCACGCTATACTCCGAAATGCGTGAAGTAAATATTATACTGCATGTTGCCATAATAAATGGTTTGCTGCACAGTAGAAATGAGCTCTTGCAACTTGCCCGTAAGAGTAATCACGATAACGATTTCTTTTCTGAAAGCAGAGAATAAAAATAGTGTGTTTCATTATACATTAAAGACTATTCAGTGCATAGAGTATATATAAAATGTTTTGAACTTCGTATAATAATAACTAAAATAAAATAAATTGCGGAATATAACTTGATACATCTGGTTCACGAGAACATGGTTTAATTTCCAAATAAAAAAATAATTTCTCATAATTATATAAACAATACAAATGGGCCGTGCTATGTGAAAAGGGGGTTTAACGCATATGCGTAAAGTGACACTTTCCGCTTTTATGATATTTTTCCTTTCAAGAAAGTCTCTTCCTAGCAAAAATTAAGTTTTAATGCGGAGTGTCGTCCCTGTATAGTCTGTGTGTACTGTACAATGCGGAGTGTCGTCCCTGTATAGTCTGTGTGTACTGCACAATGCGGAGTGTCGTCCCTGTATAGTCTGTGTGTACTGCACAATGCGGAGTGTCGTCCCTGTATAGTCTGTGTGTACTGCACAATGCGGAGTGTCGTCCCTGTATAGTCTGTGTGTACTGCACAATGCGGAGTGTCGTCCCTGTATAGTCTGTGTGTACTGCACAATGCGGAGTGTCGTCCCTGTATAGTCTGTGTGTACTGCACAATGCGGAGTGTCGTCCCTGTATAGTCTGTGTGTACTGCACAGGCTTATATGGGACGACACTTTACGCACATGCATTAAACCTGTTCACAGAGCAGGGTTCAATTGTTAGTATGTTAAATCACATAAAACACAGAATGAGCTCTTTCTCCGGATGTTGTAAAGATAAACAGTTGCATGCATATTCAATGTCTTTAATTAAAGGCAATACATTTAGTGTCCGCTACAATAACAATCAATAATGAAATGAAAACTCCAAAAACATTTTTTTAACGATGTCCGTTTCTCAGAGAAAATTTGTGTGCCTATACTGAATTATGTGAAATGACACATTTAAAATGAACAATATACAACAACAAAAACAACAACAACACATAGTCCTTGTCAATTTGTCCAGATTTGTTTGCTTATTTCAGGTCATTTATCTTTTTGATTAACAGGATGGCATAAATAATGATTGACCGTGTTTATGAATTTGTGAAGGCAAATCAAAGAGGATACACAACCAAGTCTACAAGTAAAACATTGAACGGATGGTGGGTGTATATTTGTATAGTTGAATTTTGCTTCTCTTTTTCTTGATAGATGCATCCTTTATAATACAATGATTTAAAACGTGTGCGATAATACGCAATACGATATGATTTGCATAATTTAGTTAACTATTAAAATGGACATGGATTGTGCGTGCACACAACAAAAACTCGGAGAAAAAAAAACCCACAAAAACAAACAATAAAAAGTATATTAATAAACATATCCTTAATGTACGGTTATCATATTTATTTTACGCATTTCGCCAATAAAATGCGATAACTATTACTCACCATAGTATGCATAGTTTATTAACGTGGTTGATAATATTTTCGAATCATGTCGTTTTTCGTAAAAATTCCAAATTTTTTTTTTCAAACACAATACAAATATGAAACATACATATTCATTACAAACCGACAGCGAGTACTACTTTGTTTATGCGATGAACAAAAACTGCAAACATCAACATATTTTTCTAAACATGATTTCAAATTAGTTGAAATTTAAAGGGATCTTTTTACGTTTTGGTAAATGGACAAAATTGAAAAGAGTTGTTTTAGATTCGCAAAATTTCGTTTTAGTTACGATATTTGTGAGAAAACAGTAATACTGAACATTTAACATGGTCTAATATAGCCATTATATGCATCTTTTGACGATTTAAAAACCTGAAAATTATAAAGCGTTGCAACGCGAAACGATTGAATAATTTGGAAAGTTCTGTTGTTGTCGTTTAATTTTATGAAACTACAAAGATTGCTTTTATAAGGTATAAAATACGTCTTTTATGTATACTTGGCAGGATGGCCGAGCGGTCTAAATGGTTTTTACTCCAGGACTCCGGGGTCACTGGTTCGAGCCTTGCTGCGGGCTACTTTTTTTTCCTTTTTTTAAATTTTATTCTTGATTTTTTTACTGGAGCTTTTTAGATTCAATGTTTACATTTATCAATATAAAGCTTTAAATGACAAACTTCAAAACATGCCAAAATCTGTGAAAAGGCCCCTTTAAGTTTATCTTATTGAACTATAATGTATGAACGAGTGTTTAAATCATGCTAGTATGTCTTGCTTTATATAAGACGGTATATATGTACGAATTGTATTACCTTTGAATAGGAGTGGTCAATGGAATTTACTCTTAAAAATAAATTTTATTCCAAAAAAATGTTGCAGGTTATAAGAGATTCGTTTTGGAAATGTTTACAAACATTGAACACGGTCATAAAAATATATTCTATATGGTTTTAATAATGAACGATGAACTCAATTTTATTTCCATGCCTGATGTACTAAAATTCTTATAATAATTCACTACTGCGTAAGAAAATATATGATAATGCAAAATATTATGTTGATTTGGTTTCCTTCTATTATGCGCTGTGATTTTTGCACTTACGTCGCATATAACAACGTTAATAAAACTCGGATGGCAAAAAAATAAATTAGCGAAAACGTTTGATATTTTTTTTAATATAATCGACAATGTAAACAAATTATCCATAAGTAATGCGCGTCGTCAAAAGATATTAAGCCCTGTCAGCATAAAGCGAAACTGCAAATTTACATTCTTTTCATCAAATATAATATGAAAAAAATGAGCAGCAGTCTTATTTTTTGTAACAAAACGTAAAATTAAAAGCATTGACAAAATTTTTAAAAAGAAGAACATATTTTTTTCTCTTACTTTAAGTCGTGCCCATTTAATAGAAAATTAATAAGAATCAATAAGACTTCAGTTCATTGAGCGTATCAGATGGCGCTGGCATGTAGATAACAATCAGAAACAATGAAGAAAAGTTTACCTGCTGCTCGTATTGCCGCCGGCGACGACATAACGTCGGTTACAGTTATTCCACACGTTTGCCCCCGTCGTATGGCCGACCGATTCTTCTGTCTGACTGCAGCCAATAGCGTGCGTTCTTTGATTGGCGGCTAATTTGCATATGCAAATGAGGTCTCCAAAGCAATGCCTCCGACTCCAAAGTCTGCGTGGAATCAATATTCCGAAGTGTAGCAAATGGAAACAGCCTATGGCGTTTAATATCTGAGATGTATTATAATTAAATCAAGGGGGTAATGCGCAATATTCCCTCGAGTTACTCGATATCTCACGTTTTTTCATAAATTTCATGACTACTCATTTGATATGATCAACTATTCACTTTAACTAAGTTTCTCGGACACACGCAACTAATCAAGACTCGACGCCCGAAATAATTGCTCACATATTAATACAGTGACAGTATTCGCCGTCATCCCAGCCGCTTCAGCAGTGTCGACCTTACTTCTCCACGTCGCACGGAAATCTAATTAGTCGAAGCCAACAGTTTGCTGGTGTAGCACCGCATTGGAACTGAAAGCGCGTTCTCGGCAAAAGCAGAACCGAAAATGGATTACCCGTACCTTGGACAGCATAACACCTTCGATGCCTCGTGCGGGATTCCGGGTATGGAGACGGCACTCCAGAACTGCAACATCCCCTGCAGCTACGGGGACTCGAACCCGTTCGGCCAGATGGCCCAGGGGTACCGCTACAACGGCGTCCGGAGCTTCCCGCCCGGCCCGACCATGGGATCGGCTTCGTGCAGCATGATGGCTCGCCCGCGCGATCATACCCAACCGCCGGTTTTTCCTTCTGGTAAGTAAACTTGATTTTCCTGTTTATGTTACAGCAACGGCGCGGTGAAAATAAGATTTAGACTGGTAAATTGTTTTAGTATGCCTTAACCATGTTAGGGCCGTCTACTTAGCGGCGATGATTGCCAAAAATCGAATTACTTTATGTAGAAATGTGAGTTTTGCATAATTTCCACCCAAGCCGAAAATTTGGTATTTATTTATGACACTTGGGCGATTGAAAGAGAGAAATGTTGAAAAATCAAATTTGTCCGGCCATCAACCATGGTTAGCGGGAGTATATTTGACTTGACGTCGGTCCTGAGACGCATTCTGTTACGTTATATGCCATGTGGCTTTTGCGAAACTCTTCGTCAAGAATTAGATTATTTCGTAGATTGTAATTTTATAAAGAATATCAAATAACTCGTCTTATTTCATTTATACTCTCGTTATTTGTTCGCAAATTATATCAACCGCCATCGAAACACCCGTGTGTGTCTTAATGAACGTAGGGTGTCGGAGGCAATTTTCAGATTTTATCACCAATATAGACGGGTTTAAATCTTAATTCGAGCGGAGTAGTCGCGGTGGTGGGTTTCCTTTGCTCGACGTAGATCTAATAATGCATTGTATAAATGCTATTAGAGACCGGTTGATGAAATAAAGACATTCAAATCGAGTGAGCCGGATTATATCAAATAAGACTTCGGCAACATTAAGCATACCGGTACTATGATTGACTAATTCCTTGACCAGAAAAGAAAAAGGGGCAACACAATAAAGATTGAATGTTCAAATTTGGACTCACCAAATCTAAGAGTCACGCAAAACGATGCGCACGTGATACTGTTCCAAGCTGGCAAACAATGTCGTTTTGAATGGGATTAATGAAATACAAATATTTAAGTTCGTTGTTGTTGTTTCTGTGCGCAATACAAAATATTTAAATTAAAATAAGTTTTTAAAAATGTTTTGTGAATTTATCCGGTAAATTTAAATCTGTTATTTCTATTTGTCATGTTTTTATGAAATGTGTAGTATTTGAAAAAGGAGTATATTGGGCGATTTGGTGGACTGTTCTAATGCTCGATTTTGTTATTGAATTTTATTTTGCTCACGGCGACTTTTATAAGTGGATGTTCAAATTTACAAGCATAGTCACTAACGAAAAACAAGAAGTGCGATAAAGTGGACAACTGTCGCGTTTGTATGAATCGTTTATCAAACAGGGTGTGTGGAATTGTTTTCAGTTTTGTGTACAAGGAAATCTGTACACTTCAGAAACGGAACAATAAAATCGAAAAACTTAACACCAGGGGAGATTTTCATTTTACCTACCGCAAGTTTTATTTTAGACAAGTGCTCATTTGCATGAACAATACAGGACAATAAATGCAACACACAAAACATGACCCAAGCTGTGGTCACGGCCTTGGGACGTTTTTAACCCATTTATGCCTAGTGGACTCTCCCATCCTTCAAAATTGGATCAATTTATTTCCAAAATAAGGGATGTCTAGTATATTTATTTCTTTATTTAGAATATTTCTTACAGAAATTCCGTTCAGCAAACAGCGCAGACCCTGATAAGTTTTTTTCTCGTGCAGACATATATTTTACTTAAAAAATAGTTCAATTTAAAATTGTTAATGAGCATTTTATTCCACGAATAATAATTAAGTATTGCCCCACGCGAAATTGATAAAAATGATAATAATCGCACCGTAAATAATGTGCAAAATTCAGATAAAAATTAAAAAAACTGTTCTGCAATTACATCGCGCTGTACCACAATTAAAATGACCAGACATAGTTTCGAGTTAAATTTATATTTATTTCCTCATTTTTCATTATTTTTCATTATGAATTATTTGATATAAAATGGCCATGTACAAAACTGTTTCGAATCGTTTCGGAATCTTCTTCGTTTCATTCAAAATCAGGTTGTTTTGGTAAAATATTAGGCAACCAAAGAGTATAGATAATGGAATTTCAAAAGCAAAACTAAAAACGAAATTGATGCATGACATATATGGTTTACCGCATTCAAATTATATGTGTATCGTATGGAAGTTATGTGTTTCAATAATGTAAATGAGCCGCGTCGTGCGAAAAGGGGTCTTATGTCATATGTGGAAAATGTAGTTCCAGACCAGTCTGCGCGATTGCGCAATATGGTCAGGGGCTACACTGTCCGTTACCGAAAGCGTCAAACCGTAGGTGATTTTATAACCTAATAAGACTTCACAATCAAAGTACATTGCTGCATTTATTAAAATATGAATTAATTAGAAAAAATGTACACATCGGATGTGTACGTGAAAAGTGAATGTTTAAACAACATTATGTTCTTATATTATTTATATCATTTATAAAATCACGATGGTATTATGTTAATGAGATAATCTTTCAGTTACTCAGATAAGTGGCATTAATGCGATTGTACCCTTAATTCCGTCAATATCTTATTTTAATTCCCATTCTTCTTTATTTTAATAACTCCTTCAGCAGTATCGATGTATTTAAAGATCGAGGACGAAAATGACAGGACAATCTGTTTTGTCTTCTCCACTTTTTTGTTATATAACATATTCATCAGTTGCAGCAAATTCATGCGTTTTGATGCAAGGAATTTACAATTTCTTAATTTGTACTCTATAAGATAATAAGCTTTGCATCATTTTAGGTCACTTGTTTTTCATCAACAAACTTCAAAAGTGCTAAAAATCTAAAAATGAAAATGTATTTTTTGCAATGATATCTAACTTCAATAATATACAATATCATAAACAAAACATTTAACATCTACCAAGGAGCTGAGTAACTGTCATTCTTTTAACCATACAATACGCATATTAGCAACACCACCAATAATAATAATAATAATAATAATAATAATAATAATAATAATAATGATAATAATAATCATAATCATAACCACCATCATCATCATCATCATTACATTAATATAATAATAATAATGATACAATAAAAATAATAATTATAGTATTAAATATGCATAATATATTAATATTTTTACTTTTTTATTATTATCATCATTACTTTTATTATTGCTTAAATGCATATTTTATGGTCAAAACAACAATGTTACAGTAATTAAACCTCTTATTATTATTATTATTATTATTATTATTATTATTATTATTATTATTATTATTATTATTATTATTATCATAATTATTAAATTAAATTTTAAATTGTAATGTATATGAATACATGTGTTGCCAGGAATTCTATGAGATACTTTAAAAGACAAACACAATTTACACGATTGAGATAAAATGTTATTAATGCACATATAAATATTTATTTTAATGTTATCATATGTAAACTTAAAATCGTAAAATAATCACTGAAATTGCATAAACATTTGTAATGGTCTCTCTTCTCGTTTATACTAACCAATACAAAAATATGGAAATATACCTGATTTGGGACAAAGTGAATTTTGTACACAGACAGATTTGATAAATATACGATCTTTCACACGTTGTCATGTCATACCATATTTTATTTCATTATTTTTAGAAATTTTGGATGAGTTTTATAAAAATAATTTTATGAAATGACAACAGGTGTCAGATCCTAAAATCGCATGCTTTTAAATTAAGCAAACACAATTATTATTAACGTAAACGTCGTGATACAAACGGAAAGTTGTTTATGATTCGTGACATCACATGCCGTGACAACGTAATTTCAGCAAAGTAACGTTACCCGATTGGTCAGTCGGGGCCAATGGAAACGCTACAAAATCCTTATTAAACATGTTTAATCTTTTTTTTGTTATTTGATACTTTATGGAAAACAGAATGTAGCTCAATAGTAAGTTTTCTTTTACTTCAACGGTTACTACTAATCACGTCATGTTATAGATATTCAGATGAATTTCAAACATTGCAAATTTCACACGTTTTTATTATATTGATCCCAATAACCAAGTTTAAAATGCCATCATATGTGCATGAAAGTAAATATATAACGATCTTCATGCAAGGGAAAACTTTCACAGTTTTTGAACGCGAATAGTATTTTTTCGAAAACAGCCTTTGTCCTGATGTCTTTTATCTTGTGTTCATTTTTTTGTGTTATTGAGCCACCTTGCATGCTTAGTTAAACACCTGAGGGATATCTGAGGTATTCTTTGCGACTGAATAGGAAACCATCCAGATGCAGATACTATTTTAATTATTTCACAAAGATCACAATAGAAATATTGAAACCTCTGAGAGACTCTCCCGCAAGTAACACAGTCAATAACAAGTGGCTAATGGTCTAAACAATATAGTACCAATTTAACTACAAAGAATAAACAATACTTATTTATTTATTTTGACCTTGCAGTCAAGGATAACCCATGAAAGTGCATGCACTTATTTCCAATGGGGTCCTTTGAGACAGCAAGCAGGAGAGTACAGTATTGGGATACAAGGAATTCGGGTGCGATACCCTAGCTCTTTGCGAATAGATCCATTGGTTCTTTTACGTGCTCAGTGTATAGCACCGATACACGCGAGAATTACCTGGGTTTCATACTCTAGTCGGGTTGGAAACACTTGAAGCATTTCTGAAATTTCCAGCGCCCCGGCCGGGAATTGAACCGGGGACCTCTGGAATGGTAGACCAGAGTGTTTCCACTCGAACATCGCACCACACAGATACTTGATGTGTTACATTAAAAAAACGGATTCCCCACCCCGCACGACATGTGTTCGGTCGTTTAAAGATGAATTGCTTCCTTACAAAAAGCCTTAACCAGTATCTATATTTGCAAAAGTAACTAAATAGAAATAATTACTTACTTTTAGATAATTCAACAACCATTGAAAAAAAGAGTTGCTACACAATTTTAATTTCATTTATTTTATGATATGTTAAAACCTATGATAAAACTTATAATAAAAAATATAATTAAATTGCAAACTTGGCTCTGATGCTTTAATGGACAAATTATATTCACGTGAGACCTTTTGGTGTTGGTGTTTACTGTAAGCCAGGGTGCATAATAACGGGACTTTATTGGGTTCCCATTTAAACGTATATTAAATGTAAACGCATTTAAATTTAAAACAGGTAAACCAATTTTTCTAAAGAATTTCAACTGGTGCAAAAGGACAGATTTTTATGCTGCTTATGGCAATGTGAAAACATGATAATTACTTGATTTAACAAGAATGTGTACTTGTTCAAATATTCTATTTTTACTGCATTCATGTATACGTTTATGCTTCACGCAACGTGACACTTTGTCACCGATTTCAGACGCATTCAGTGATTTATTATTATACCTAAAGATATCGGCACAAAATGCAAGCAAATCTGTCTTTTATGCACTAAAGATGTTTGCAAATGTATTTCAAAACTTGAGATATTTGCAAATATAAAGTTCTTAACGGTTTGTTTACATTCTGTCGAGCCCGTGGGTAAGCCCCTGAAAACTCCGTTGATTCTGCAGCCTGAAGCAGGCAGTGCATGAGACCTGTTGGTGTTGGTGTTTACTGAAAGAAGTTAGTACACCGTGAATGGCATTAGTTTTCTACGCGGTTTTAACGTTTTAGAAAAACTCGTTCTTTTTTTCCTTCCTAAACATTTTGCGATTAATATTTGTTTACTTCGTGCCAGGAAGTTTGTTTTTGTGTTAACATAAACAAGTTCATATACTCAAACCTATTCACTGCAATTTTACATATGATAACATACTTGCGTTATTATTGCTTTTGTCAATTGAATTAGCGATGATTTAATGCAACGACGAATCATCTGACAATAGCCATGGCGATTAGCAGAGTAAGATATTTATGACTACATTTGAATTCCGTGTAAAGAATGAGTCGATCGTCTGATGCAAGCATCATTTACACGTGCAGTACTAACTTATTAAACAAAACTTAACGCTTACCCTTACATCACAAAATTGCGATGCGATGCCACCATACTTCATATTTACACACTAATTCTGACAACGACAAAAAACATTATGTCGCACAACTCCTACGAAAATTAAAATTTCATCCGTCTTTTCGCGACAGTGGCATAATGCCGGAGAAACCGATGCATCGTCAATTAAAGAGTGCATTAATTATTCATGTCCTATATAGACATGTCCCGCTTGATTCTCCCGAAATTGTTCCGAAATTGCTCCTATCCGGTAATTACTCTAAGGATATTTAGACGGGTTTCTTATTCCCGGCGGAACCACAGTCACACAGTCTGTGACGTTCGCTTTTGGACTGTCACCTTGCCGGTAGTAATACTTGCCGGCGTTCACACATAGCAAATGAAACTCTCGCACTCCCTGAAAGTGCTTAAAATCCCTTGTCAAATTCTGCAGAGACTCGTCGACGAAGCTCTGGGCGTTCACAGGTCTTACTGTCACCAGAACCCACGTGCGACGCGATGCGCGTTCAGTCCATTCCGCCTGGTCTAAGACTGATGTCGGAGGCAGAAGGTCTTTTTGAAATATTATTTCCAGAACATTAATCACTGCTTTTTTACTTTTGTTTTATTTTTATTTTAGGCATTTAAGCAAATAAATCCCGGGAAATCGACAGTGTTTTTCAAACCAAGCAAAACAAGAAATATGGCGTTTTTTTATAATGAAAATATCATGAAATCTACCGGCATTAAATAAATAGCGATCACTTAGCAAACAGAAAGACCTACAAATTACTGCGCTTTTCTTTACGAGCATATTTTTGGGGAATTTGTGATAATGTTATCTATTGATACCAATTTTTAATATACATAAACAAACCAATGCATACATTCATTTCAAATTACAGTATAAACGTCATACTCCGGACTCGCACGAACTACTATACGTCTGATTCAGCCGCTGATAGAAAGCAATAACAGACCACAATTTTTATCTACTACGCTTCATCGGTTATTCTCAGCTGTTCCCAATCGAGTTCATGTATATGATTATGTCTTTACAAGTATACATGTTAACATGCTTATGACATCCTACCGCGTATGAGCCTGCTTTAGGTGAAGACCCGCAGTGTGTCCAAAACTCCTCCCTAATAATTGAGTCGTGTTCTGAGAAAACTGGGCATAATGCATGTGCGTAAAGTGTCGTCCCAGATTAGCCTGTGTAGTCCGCACAGGCTAATCAGTGACGACACTTTCCGCGTTTATGACATTTTTCGTTTAAATGAAGTCTCTTCTTAGAAAGAATCCAATTAAGGCGGATAGTGTCGTCCCTGATTAGCCTGTGCGGACTGCACAGGCTAATCTGGGACGACACTTTACGCATATGCATTATGCCCAGTTTTCTCAGAACGCGACTCAATTTTAGAGAGCCACGAATATTGGGTCAATTTTGAACAAGAGCTACAATTTCCAGATTTTTTGTAATTAACGCTATTCAACGTTGGATTGGTTTTGTGCTGGGGGGGGGGGGGGGGGGCGGAGTACTCAAAAGGCCCCCCACCTGTCCGGTAAAATGAAAACTAACCAAACTTAAATGCGCCGTTAGCGGGGATTGAACCAGTGTCGCCTTGGTTAGAAGCGATGGTAATGATACCATGAAACCTTGTGTCACTTTATAGGTCTGGATCTATCCTGGCATACACCAGAGATACATGTTCGCAGCTCTAATGCATATAGCGAAACCTCTACCATTCTAAAATAACGGAGCAACCCAATTAAGCTGCAGTTGATCACGATGGCCATTAATAGGTTGGTAATTGTGAAAATAAATGGCAACTCATTATTCAATGTGATTCAAGATTTAAGGAATATTAAGGTAATCTAAAACACCTGAACCGGGTTTATATGAACACTATGTTATTCGTCTTACATTATCGATGTAAAAATGCAATTAAGGTTATGGCTGATGTTTATACTTTGACACCGTCATATAACGGTTATAAAGAGTTCTTATTTTCCTGTGATGAAAAAATATCATATACAAAATACTGAATACATTTTAATTTGTAACATATCTTGTATTCATATGGTCTTTTTCGACATTCTCTTTCTAATCAATTCCCGAAGGCATTCCCGTTTGAATACCCGAGAAGGGTAAACGCAAACATGTTCTATTTTCTTAGAACTTTGATCCATTTTGGAGTACTCAGACCTATTATTTTAATGCAACTTAATAATAATTTGCGCATATGGGAGCTACGCGTTGTGATCAATTTAATCACAACTCTTAGCGTTTGATACTGTTGTGAATCTCGGAAATCGATGAAGTTTTGTTAAGGGCCATTTCTACGTGTAACTAACGGTATTAAGTACTCATGGGTATCAATCAAAGTTTCAATTGTCCAATACCCCACCCGCTGTTCTCTGTAATTAATATGCCTCATTCAAAGTTAAAGGACCATTACGCCTTCTGACCTTTATTCATTGGTGTCGCCGCGAAGTGATCAAGTTAATCAAAACACAAATCACAAGTGTTAAATTACCGATTTGTCCGAGAGGGAAGAATCATCGCCATGGCAGCAGGAAATATTACGAAAAACCAGTGAAATATGGAACCTCAGTAAACTGTCGTCTGTTGCGATATTTTCCGCGCGATTGTTGTCGCAAAGCGTTCTGTTCTGACGAAGAGTCACGTGACGGCGAAAGATCGCACGCGCGGTGTACTGATTTTTCTCCCTGAATTTGCATACTAACCGGGAATGGTTGTCGAGGAGTTATTGAAGCACCGTTGCATCTATTTAACAAATGATAACAATTTGTATAACGTTTAGTAACGGTTTGATGTCACACCATGATACCCCTGGTAACACAATGACGTCGTGTCACGCGACATAGCCCGGAAACATGTTCAACAACTATCAGCATTGTTTTCGCCGTGTAAACGAGAAGTTAATGATGTTATAATATACTTTCATGCTGACTTAATGTGAGCCCATTTAAAACCTGTTTCCTATTGTCCTTCACTGACATGCGCGTGTTGCAAACGACCCACAATCTGTTACTAAAATATTTGAATATTGAAGTAAACTATTGTATTGTCTCGAAATTTTATGGAGAAAAACAGATTATCTCGACAATCATTTTGTTCGAATAGCTGGTTTGTTACATGTAAAAGACATGTAAGCAGCTGTAATTGAAATGACATGAAATAACTGTTCAATAATTGGTGCAATTCACGTTTTAGTTGAACAAAAGTGTTGTTTTTAACACTAACCTGTTATTTAACTGCTTGTAAAAAAAATCTAAAAAGGTAACCAATAACGCAAGTAGCTCCCGAGCCGACAATGACCAATCGAGCATCATTAATGATCCTGAGCGGATAAGTGCCGGCGGAACGTTGTTTCTTGTTTCTTCTCTCTAAAATAGAGATAAAGAAACGTGGATCAAACTTTGATATTTATTTATGTAAAAAAAAATGTATTCGACAAAAATTAACTGAAAATGTATTAACTTAATTTGCACTTTCATGATTGAGCCATTATTCTATAGTGTCACTTCTTGGGCTTGGCTTTATTTTCTTCGAGCATCCCCACGTACCGGTTCTTAGCCGACCATCACTATATACATGTATAGTGATGCTTGATTAGGAATCAAACTAACCGGGGGTCATGTGAAACTTCTAAAGCTTAACCACTGGCCCTTCCCCTTTCATGCTTACAGTCGCAAATACATGTACTTACCATCATCTAGGCATCAACTTTATTTGTCTTTGGATAGGGTAAATTTTTAATGGTATATACGACGTAAACATTGTTCGTTTCAGGATGCTTGCCGAAAATACTACAGGTTAGAAATAACTAAATGAATACTCAAAACGTACCGACTTTAGCCTCAATCATCATGTGCTTATCTGTTTGATTAATGCAACAATTTTGTGGCTAGTTTTAGCAAAATATTCACAGACTCAATATATCATTAAAAATAATACGGTCGGCAAAGTTGCCGGAAACAAACATAGTTTACGGCTTCAAGGTCTGAAATAAAATTAATCATGTTTACATCGCGGAGATTGCGATTGTGTAGTAACACATTTGGGCAAATTTGCATCATTTTAAGTGTTACACTATTTAATTAGTGATAAATACAAGCTTAATGTAATATACGCCATGTAGCCAATACATATAATAGAGCCTCACAATAAAAACAGTTCGGTAAATACTAAGTGCTAAAAAAGTAGTAAATCTTGACGCATCAATTGTGTTTCTTTTCTTTCCTTTTTGCGCGTGTTTGTTATAGAATCTGTCGTTCCGTAATAAATTATTCACACGGCGGAGTAAGATTTATCCATCACAAAAAGAACCCTTAATCAGCCTCTGACGATCTTTCTACTTGACAAATTACATGTCATTGACGCTTTCTTAATTGGAAATTTATTAAATAAAAATTATTTTCTTTCGAGTGCGCATGCGCGATTTCCATTGAAAATCCCACGCCGTACAGTGGTCGTCTGTATTGTACGCCGTGCAGGAATTAAGACGGAGCACATCGTTAAATCCGAGGATGAATACAAATGTAACCCAATGTCAAGCAAATTCAGTTAACTTTCCATAAAATTGATATCAGTATGCAGGAACGATATTGTTTTGTGTGGAAAGGTAAAGCGAACTCCCCGAAGTAAATTACTCGAATCACTCAAGTGTATAAGCAGGGAACAGTTCCATTACCATTTTTAAAATGTTTCTTTATCCGACCTAATAAGATATGTCCAAATACAATATATTATAGTATGTACGGATGAAGGCTGTCAATATTAGGTATGTAATTTTGCTTTGTTGTTTTAATGGAACAACTTATGTCATGAGGCTCAAAGAATTAGATACACGTACATGTTGTATGCCTTACTCCAAATTGCTTTCTCGTTTGCATTTTAGAGAAAAACTAACTTGTTGTAATTCATGTTTAAAAAAATATTGTGTTATGGTCGTGGACTAAAACATGCAGCACATAATTAGGCTGCATATCAAACGCATGATATGTGGTAATACTATATTCTACAAATATTCAAATAATACAAAACTGATCAAAGCATGACTTTCATTGTGTTTTTCCCGTATGTTATTGGTCTTTCTTTGGTCCTTCTCGAGAAAAGATACAGAGAAATATCCATACATAGTACAGAAACGATACAGGGTCGATCGCAATGGACGCAAGCGATTCATTACAAATCGTTGAAGGTTTAGTCAGTTCCCATGAGATAGCATTACGGGCCATTGTCGATTTAACTTCGCCCGGTTGACAAAAACCAGACCCCTCTTGGAGAGATCGCGTTTGCATGCAGCCGACCTGCGTTTCTATTGTTCCAATTTAGATCAGACTAACCAGCCAAATAAGGCGAACGGGGGAAGTTTATATCAAATAAGCATTTTAAGTAAAAACAACAGCTTTCTTCAGTCGTTGTTGATTAATAAATTGCATTCATATTCAACGAGAAATACCTAGATACGCTGAAATTACGTTAATATCGATACAGTACAAAATAGAAAAAAAAACGTTACTTTCGCAAATACATTTACTTGTAATTGCTGTACTGTCGGTCACATCAATTCATATTAGATTGATATGCCGAACACTAGCTATTTTCGTACGTATGAGTGCAGAGGTAAATTTGTCTCGGAATGTGGTTTTTTATAATACACAATCAGCATCGGATATAGCACCGGAACGTTAAAACAATCTAGAAACACACATACCCCTATAGGAAATTGTTAATTTGTCTACGCTCTGTTTTCTTATTCCACTGTTTTCTGTTTTCGTTTTTGTGAAGCCCGCTTGATGTCACAACAGTGGTTCGGAGAATGCACACGTTCGCCCAACCGAAAGTAAACGAACTGTAATTACATAATTATGCAATTTAAAAAATAAAGCATTCCATGCCTTGTGTGAACTGTGTGTAACATGTTTTACCGGTTCCCTATATCACAGGCCAAGGGCACACTTAGAGGTCACATTTCATATTGGGGCTTTCTACATCATATCCAGACACGAACCTCATCACTCATCATGCAATGCCAAAATAACGTTTAGCTATCAGGACAGAATATGTCGCGTGTAAGACTAACATCTCGAGATCAATGGGTAAGGTCACATTAAGAACATCAACGGTCATATTAGGCATTATATAGGTTGTGCAAACTTAATTTCATCATTCATCAAGTCATGTTGACTTACATGTAATGTGCAACAAAGGTTCAATATGAAATAACAGACAGAATGCTACTTAAAGACAACTTTCTCTGGCATATAAGGTCATATGAGACATGATACAGCATCTCCAGAAGGTAACAGCATTCATCAGGCAATGTTCGAATAACAAACCAAACATGTTTAGCGTGTGAAGATGGCGTGGTCATGCTTAATCAATTTCCCATAACCAAAGGTCAAGGTAAGACTTGGAGTTCAAAGGTCAAATATTGACATGATGCAACTTGTTAGACAGCAAAATTGCCACTCATTAGACTTTTCTATACCTTTCCTAAAATGTTAATCTTATGTGGACATCGGGTCAAATGCAATGCCCATCTTGATAAGGTCACATTTTAAGGTCCGTGCTCAAAACCGGGCACCATGCATCTTTAACAGACGGTAAATTCATCATTTGCCAATGTATTCGCAAGCCTCGTATGTTCCCCTCATGAAAAGGACGTGTTGCGACAAATAAACGTGTCCCGAGCTTTAATTTTATAAACTTACAATATGAATGGTATTCTTGACAACGCATTCGACATTCTGCCGACAGGAATTACGTTTAAGGTTTTGTTGAATATTGTACATGCAAAAGTCAAATTTTGTAACGATTAAAGAAAAAAATAACATGGACTTGTTAAATATTTTATAAGTACAAAACGACGTCTAAATTCCAAATCAGTTCCGTCATGGTGTGAAGCAAAACACCGAGGAAAGAATTATTGTGAGTTTTATCCTAATGTAGATGAAATTATAATTATCTAATAGTACTATGCGTTACAACGTCTTTGGTTTGGCAATTAATGCGCCAGCGCTTTCCATGCTTTTCTCGCGGACGACGTTAGTTGTATAGTGTTTAATATATTTCGCGTGCTTTCTTGTGGAAGAGATGATTTACACTTGCAGTACAATCCGAAAACCGAACTTGATTGGTTTGTCTATTCGCGTATATGAATGACAACATAATAAAGTTATGGCAAATGTCATTGTCCCGTTTTGGATTGGAAAAAAATCATGCATATACTATTTAGAAACTATATTAACAGAAAAATAAAAACGATCGTTTTAAACATGACTTATACAAACTTTAATATGTTTTGGAAATAACGATTGCTCCCATTTATTAAAAAATGCATAAAAGATACAACCATTGTGATTTTTGAGACGACAATGAACCTAACGTTTTCAAACAAACGTTTGGACATTTGGATTTAAGAGTTTATAAATCCAACAGTCGAATGCATCCTAATACGGATACACGAATATTCGAATATGATTTCAGGACTCGTTCCCAACTCTAATCTAAACTCTTTGGCGTCGCCTGGCGGGCATATGATGGACGCCATGTACCGTCCGAGATCCGGTAAAGATATGTAGACCATTACTGGCAAATACGATAGCAAAGTTCTTTTACCCCTCAATGGAGGAATATTTGTTTAAGTGATGTTTAATTGTCCAGATGTTGTGTCATTATGCAACTTCAAGGGAGTAATGGGCCATCAAAACCGGGATATCAGTCAATTTGTCAAAATATGAAACGTTTTTAGAAGCCGTATCAAAAAATATGACAATCTGACATCGCGGCATATTTTCCAGTAATAATGGAACTAAAATAGAATATCGTACTCGGTGTTCAAATGGCTAACGTCATACCAAGGGTTGATAAATCATTAGCTGCAATAAAATGGAAAAAAAGAGAAAATGCGCAAATAGTTTTGTGTTTTCTTTTGTGTGTTTTCTGTTCTTTGTTAATGAGATTTATGTTTATTTTTGTGGTGATGTGTTTTTTGTTACGTTTTTTATTAGCATCAGTTTAAGGAATGTTAATGCAGTTGTTGCTGCTTTCCTAATAATTAATAATGTTTACAATGTGTCTGCAAGAAATACATAATTGTACTAAGTGAATAATGGCTACTTTGCCATCAGTCTTGTAAACAAACATTTCCTTCCTGAAAAGGTTCATGGATTTTTATTAGTGATGTGCAGTCGAGTTACAAATAGCGGGCATTTCCAAATAGGGAAACTAAATAATGGTTAATGATACAAAGCTGTCTTTCCGACTTTTAATTTAAAAGCACCATTATGTTATTGCGTCAACCTGCTGTTATCCGAGCTGTAACAATAATGCATGACATATAAAATAATGCGTCAATACTGTTCTGCATCCCTTAACGCTTGAGAGATATATACAAGCATTAAGCGGTAAACCAAGATTTTAATGAAAACATCTTAACAGTGTATATTAAATGCGATCAGGTCCTAGATTTCCACTAATACAATTAGTCCTTATTTTGCGTATGAATGATCCATTGAGCCGCGTTCTATGAAAACATTGCTTAATACATGTGCGAAAAGTGTCGCCCTAGATTAGCATGTGCAGTCTTTTCAGGAACGCCACTTTTTGTATGAAATGAATTTTCGCTAAGAAGATTATCCTTGTAAACTAAAAATACCATACAAACAACAGGTGTGACACTTTACGCACATGCATTAGGCACAGTTTTCTCAAAACGTATTTCATGTTCAATAGCATTAAAACGAAAATCATACTCTCATTACCACTAGGTCTGTCGTATAAGATGTACCAGCACAGCCACGAGAACGGCATCAGTCCGGAGAAGCGGAAGCAGCGGCGGATACGCACGACGTTCACGAGCGCCCAACTGAAGGAGCTGGAGAAAGCGTTCTCGGAAACCCACTATCCCGACATCTACACACGAGAGGAGATTGCTATGAGGACGGACCTCACAGAGGCTAGAGTACAGGTGAGAGACGTACTGTTTGTGCTTATATTTGTAGCCTACTTTTTCGACACCTATACTCGGAGGAGATCAGCATTAGGACGGACCTAAAATAATCTAGAGTACAGGTGGGAGACGCGCTCTCGGTGTATATACTGGTAAGACCCTACCAAAACGGACCTAACAGATGCTATAATGCAGGTAAGAGAACCCATGTTTGTTTATATGTGTGTAGCTTTTTGTAACTTCCTGGCATATTTACTCGGGAGGAAATCGCCATAAGGATGAGTCGCACAGAAGCTTGAGCTCAAGTCAGAGACGCTAGGTTTGTTTTTATTCTTGTCGCATACAACCCAACCATTTTGTCATGAGAACGGATCTCACAGAAACGATAGTACAGGTGACGGACGCGGTGTCTGTGTAGTGTAAATGCTTGCACTCTATTACCCCGAGATCTACGCTCGTGAGGAGACAATGACGGACCTCACGTGTGTGATTGTGGATTTAAACAGTACAGTTTTCAATAAATTTGTTTAGTCCACCTGTTGATAAAGCACATTGAGGATCGACTTCATCGAGTCCAGAATGCAGGTGTACACGCAGAGATTCGTTGTTTGTATATGCGTGACACGGTGCTTTTACAGTTATACACGCATTCACAAGCGAGCAAATACACCTTGTTTGTGCTCAAGTCTTGGGAGATGATGACTGATCTGTTAATGTATTTTAGTGAACGAAATGGCCGAATAATACTTGTACAATACACGATATGTTTCATGGATCTACACAATACTTGTTCCGTATATAAATTGAAGAACATGCAATAGTCTTAATGCATAGTATTTGTCGATACTTTGCTTTTTTATTTATTGAAACTACAATTACATTCAGGCAAATATTTAATCACTGCAGTCTGTCATTACCATCGTTTTAACTTAAACAATAATAGTATAATGCATCTTGTCCACAGGTCTGGTTCCAAAATCGGAGGGCAAAGTTCCGCAAAATGGAGCGCGCGAAACAACAACAACAGCCGAGTCAACCACAGAGCCCCGCGGTGAAACAGGAAAACAACAACAGCGCAAACAACAATAACAGCACGAGCAACAACAATAACAATAACAATACGAAGGACAAGCCGAAGTCCATGGACGACAATCGAGGTAACACTTTTAATAATGAAACTGTTTATAACTACTGAAAATTGATTGACAAATACATATAGATATGGTGGAAGACTTTTACGATATCGTTCTGGCTCGTTTGCGGGTTTGAAGAAGCAACAAGAAGGAACGACAAAAAGTGCGCCAAGACCAAATTGATGAAATGTTCCGCACTTTGTAAAATATATAAGACAGAACCAACAAGGGCACCAATGCGACAATAAAACATGTGTCGCCTTATTCCATTCTGGCCGGTATATTTGTCGTTTTTTTGGAGAGGAAAAGAAATAAACCCAACCGAGATGAGTTTTAAGTTCCAAAATACGAGAAATATGCAATTTGTCACCCATTGTGTCTTTCCGGTGGGTCCAACTGTTATTGTCTTTCAAACCCGCCAACACCTTAGAACGCTATTGCAGAACTCAGGCACCATACATATGAACTCGTTATTACAAAACATATATGCCGCGCTCTGTGAAAGGGGGGTTTAATGCATGTGCGTAAAGTGTCATTAGATTAGCCTGTGCATTAAGCATAGATGATTAGGGACGCCAATTTCCGCATAAACTTGATTTTTGCTTAATAGAGACTTTTTTGAAACGAAAGACATCGTAACAGCGGAAAGTGTCGTCCCTGATAATCGTCATTTACACACATGCATTATGTCCTCTTTCACAGAGCGCGGCTCATATGTACTCGATATGACAAAAATACCATTCCTGTGGCTTGTTTACACATATATGTACGTGTCCGTTAAGAAAATAATCGCAATACAAGTATTCACTAGACCATGCTGAACCATCGAGAGTTTCGGCTTTTCTTCTTCCGTTACAGCACTCCTTCTAGACAAAAGAAGGTGTGCCGGCGCTTATTGATAAAGGGTGAACACTGTGCAAAGGTGCTCAGTAAAGTGGTATTTTAAAATCATTAACTTATCCAATACGAAATAATATGATACCTCGACATCAAATTGTAAATTGTGCTTCAAAACCAAATGCACAATAAATACCACAACAAATGCCTGGTCGACAGTTTAGCGCACCATCTTGTATGTACAGAGTTATAGAGCTGACTTATTGTATCAGTTGACAAACTATTTCGTTGTTACAGCAAAGTCGCCGCAAGAGAGTCAGAAGTGGCCCAGCCCAATCAACAACGCAAATAAAATGACGTCATCAATGTTGGGGGTGCCGTCACTTCCTGGTCCGTATTCGAGCATACTTTCGTCCAATGTAAATGACTATCAACAGAATGTCATGGACTCGAAAATGCCACTTTCTTCTCCTATGTTTTGAAGATATTTTTAATGACTGAATACAGCATGTAAATATCGTCATGTAAGATTCATGCATTGTGCAATATATTCATCTTTTATTTGGGTATTTATTTTTTATATGTGTCCGCATACAATATTTACGATCCGTTTGTGCTAGTTAATGAGTTACGTTCTAAGGCATTATTTTAATATCAACCATTTACGAACATGTACTTTGATTCCAAGGTACAAGGTTTTCATATATACACGTGTATACTGCGAGGAACTGTGGGACAAGAAACTTTCTACTACCGGAATAGTATCCATTTTTTATTATTATTATTACTTGGCACAGATCAAATAGTTATTGTATTTATTTAGCCGTTTATAATATCTATGTGGATGCATCAGTCAAAAACAAACAGACTACCATTCATTCACAAGTCATCAAACTGTCTGTTTGTCGTTTAGAACAGGTTTTATTTTGTTTGGTTAACTAGCCTGCCTTGAGTTTTTCAGAGTAATTAATTTGAAGTAAAATTTATAAATACACATGATAAAGACAAAATTATATGTAGTTTTTTTATGTTCGCTTTTTATTTCTAATAAAATTACGGAGAATATTATTAGTTGACACGCCAATAATATATATTGTGTCTTTGATTGGGAATTTTGTTTTGTATTTTGAACGAAAGTTATTTGTAAAATGTAATACAAACAGAACGATTTGCTGTAGTTACATTGTTCGAACCAGAACTACACGCATTTTACTTGTCATTGACACTTGTGAGATTGTATTAAGTATTGTACAATTGTTTGCCAAAGTATATGTGCCAAATTTGGGTTGAGGTATTTTAATTTGTATACTGATCTCTGGTTTTCATCTCGTAACACATTTACTGATATTGTGCCAATATATTCTTCAATTATATATATGTGTACATTCAAGTCAATATTTATACATGTCTTATTTATAAATTGTGTTTGATATTTCTGCGTAATTATATGTAATATCATATATATGTTCATGTATATAACCGTCTTCAAGGTAAGGTAATAAAATTAGTATGAATATATTATCAATCGTTCACTTATTGCTAGACTGGTTTGATTTCAAGTTCCTTATACAATTTTTAAAGAAATGTTTCGCATTTGTGTTTTAAAACGTAACGTTTTTCAATTAAGCAGATATGTTTACAATATTATGTGTGAAAATATTGTTAAGATACAACGAAATTAGACCTATCTAAGCAGAACACGGATTCCCTTACATGCTATTTTTGCCTCAAATCTCCTGGTAATCTAAAATTTGACAAAATAACCAAGTGCGCGGGTCCAGTTTCTGGTTAAAAGGATTTTTTCACAGTTTGGAAAATGACAATTTATTTTTATAAAACATCAAGAAACAATATATATGTTTTATATTTATCATTAATCGAAATCGGAAAAGGCATTCATCCGAAATTCAGCAAAAGCGCGTATGACCGCCATAGCGTCAATACCACCATCCAAATTCCAAATTCTGCAAAGTGTAGTGTTGCTTTCGATTTTAGAGGTCCCAGGTTCGCAAACCAGGATCTTTTTCCCTGATAAAATGATTATTTAAACATACATGTATCTGAAATATATCAGTTTTGTTTGTAAATTCATGCAATGGCATTTTTAAGTGGAACACCTCTGAACATATCAAGTGTAATAGGTTTGTTAAGTTTCATTACAATAACATCAAAACCACCTGTGTTACGCGCAGCGCAAGTTTTTTGCTGGTTAATAGAAAATCGAGACACAATATATTGATAGGTTCAAAGATACACACGCCTGTTAATATTTTTATCAAGAATAATTTCTCTTTACTCGCGAAACAAAACTAAAAACTTAGAAGGCAGAAGGACAAACAGCGAGGGCAAATCAATAAGCAACACAAATTGCTATCCAAAAACAAGAATTAAGAACAATTGGTTTTGTATTGTGCCTTTTCACAGATTTTGGCATGTATTGAAGTTTGTCATTCAATGCTTTATATTCATACATGTAAACAATGGATCTAAAAAGCTCCAGTAAAAAAACAAGAATATAATTAAAGACAGGAAAAAAAGGAACCGTCAACTGGGCTCGAACCACTGACCACAGGAGTAAATATATGATGCTTAGACCACTCGGTCATCCGTGCTCTTGCGATGAGTGGTGTATTTTATACTTTATATCAGCAGTCCTGGTAGTGTCAAAAAATATAGCAACAACAACAACAGAACTCTCGTAATTATTCAATCGTTTCGCGTTGCAACGCTTTATAATTTTCAGGGTTTTAAATCATCACAAGATGCAAATAATTGATATTTTAGAGCATGGTACATGTTCAATATTATTGTTTCCTCATAAATATCATAACTACAACGAACATTTGCAAATCTGAAACATTTTTTTTATATTTTGGCAATTTACCAAAACGTGAAAAGGCCCCTTAAATGTACGGTTAGCTTCGTAATGCAGATTCGGTCAGTCCAAATTACGTACATGCAGCTTTCCGCAGGACGCCAGAAGATATACAATTAAATGTAAATTAAACTTGCCTCCGGTTTACAATGAACTGAAATGCTATAAGTGCGCATCTATTGACTTTGGTGATCAAATCATAAGTGTTGTATCATTTTTATACGAGACATTAAGACGAAAACTTTAATTCAGTGGGCTTATTGAAGTCTTATATGGTTTATGTTTTCAAAATTAAAATTTGTCTTGCCTATAATGTAAAATGTAAGTACTTATTAAATATTTTCAATTAAACTGTAGTAAATTGTTATTTACTTATGTCAGAGTTCAACTGTCTAGTGTGTGTGAATGTCGAATAGCTCGACCGATTTCGCTGATCTCCGTTCTTATTTGAATTTGAATGTAAATGAATGAATAGTTGTGTTAGTACAAAAATGAGACGTTGCTGTTGTCATATTTGTAATCCGGGTTTACTGTGCACCTACGGCTACAAAGTATTATATTTCGTCACTTATTTATAACTTCGGTATACTTTTTTCCCTTCGTGGTGGTATTGAGGGTGCTCTAGTTCTTCTTGGTGGCTTTTTGGCGAACTTAGTCGTTGGTCACTCCAATCCCAATGTACATACTGACCCTGATCAACTTTTGGTAGGCGTCTGAACCAACCTTGGCGTTGCAGTCGCCTTGGACAACGAGGATATCTTTCGTCGTGACCTTGAATATGGTGCGCCCTAATTCTTCATAGAACTTCCCCATCCCCTCGTTTTCGTATCGTGATGTTGGTGCGTAGTCCTTGATAATGGTGATGTTGTGAGGCCTTGCTGAGATACGAAGGGAGCCTGCTGGAGCTGGGATGCATCTGATGACGCTGTTAACTATCTCTTTCCTAAAGATGAAAGAATTCCCGTCGACCGGTGACTCATTTTCACCAAAACAACGGTAAGATTAGGTCCCGGGGAAGAAAATAGCTTTTATTTACTTAATACCGGGTGCTTTCCCAAAAACAATTGCATTATAAATGAATACAAATGTATTGTGCAACGCAGTAGATTCTTTTAAAACGGAATTATTACAGCCGATTAAATGTCCAACACGAAAAAAATCAGCGTTTGGTCGAATTTGGTTACCGAATTCTAATGGTCACGTTGGGTTTCAGAATTCACATATTGTAGAAAATCGTGTATTACCATCAACACATTTATAGAGTGTACATAATGCATGAAGTACTACATCAATGTCTTGATAGATGGCGTAATCATCAGTGTCATGATAGATGGCGTAATCAATTATTTTGCATATTTGGCTTATGCTGAAACCGTTTTACATTTACCGGTAATACATTAACTATATTTAAACAATATCCTTTAACTTTTAAATCGTTTCAGGAAAAAAAATAAGCATGAACAATAAGGACATAACAATCGCTAGATAAATAGAAGCACTAGATCCAGGTTCAATATATCGCCACAAAAAAATAAAGCGCGTTGAAATAATCTTGTACAAAAGTTCACTAACAGTCTGCTTTTATGTCATCTTCAGTCCAGCGTTTGTCTTGTTCATGTTATCAAACAAACGCTCAACCCACTGACCTAAACAACCAGCTACTTTACGGGAATACATAAATACAGTGAATCAATTTAAAACACTGGCGGACAATTGAAACGTTAACGACCAAATACGCAAGAAATACGCATTCAAATTCAATTCCAAAAGTGAGAAATGCGAGTGTTTAAGTTCACGATCTTTAAAAGAAACTTAACAGGTTAGTTGTAATTGGAAATGGATTTTTCTAAAACTATAGACGGTGACAACCGAAAAAGTAATATCAAACGATAGACTTTTTGTCTTTATTATAGAGTAATCATTTCAACGTATGGGTATGCACTTTATGAATCTTAAATATAGAAATACGAGTGATACCAATCGGTCATTTGTATTAATCATGTTAAATGGAAATATTTTATATAATTTTAATTCAGCTATTTACAAGCATGTCACATAATACAGTTGTTATTAATCAACAGAAATTCTTCCGTTTTGTTAGTTTCTGTCAGTTTTCACCAAAACTTTGATGACTACAACTGTTTCTTTAAGTAGAACGTTCATGATGTTTGAATAACGCTTTGACAGACCAATTATTTACTGAGTTAAGTTGTTTGAAATATGCATTGTAAAAAAGTTATGTTCACTTACTTATTGTAACATTATTAATGTGTACACGTTGTTATGGGTTATCATATCCTGTACTAGCATTTTGTACTATCATGATCACTAGCTCTATATAGTCCTAGTATTTTTATCATTATAATGACGTTATCAAATTTAGATAGCACAAATGCAACATGGAACGTTCGTGTTGACTCAACTGGTTTGTTGGAACAGTTTTTGGAATTAACTGAGCCTCATTCTAGGAAAAGTGGACTTAATGCATGTGCGTGAAGTGCCGTCCCAGATTAGCCTGTGCAGTTCACTTTCCGCCTGATGTGGATGTTTGTTCAGAAAAAATGTCCTTTAAACGGAAAATTAAATAAAAAAATCAATTAGACTGCACAGACTAATCTGGAATGACACTTTACGCTCATGCGTTAAGCTTTCCCAGAACGAGGCATATATGGTGCTACACTGTCTTAAGGTCCATTTTCGCACGATGCGTCCCACATGACACTGCTCTGTTTTGGTTTAAGTACATGAAACCATTTCAAGGAAATGGCTATGGAATCCCGAGAATGTTCAAAAGACAAATAAACATACAAGGAGGTTGCATAAAACATGTGATACCGAATTTCAAATGAAGATGTTAAACTTTTGGTGTAACCGAGAAATGTGTCCCTTAGAAATGAGCCTTAGAGCGCTGTAATTCAATTACAATTGATTGCGCTGAAAATTAACGCTCACTTAGAAATCCCAAGGGACGGACGACGTTTCTTTCGCGCAACCTTCCCTTCAGTTGTTGAATAAAGAGAGCGGTGGTAATCTCGTCTATCGGCGTTGAAATTCTAATCAACACGCTTCGTGCTATCGTATTTAATGTTCGCTCGTTCTGTTTTACTTGTATTTCAAGCTCGAAATGAGTTTTTCCAACAGAATTTATTTGACTTAAGTCCCAACCAAAATAGACATTTTAATGTCTAGTTACGTAAAAGTAACAAATAAAATATGTGTTGATCACCTTGTTTCCAAATTATCAAACTAGTTTTTTTTCCTCACAAGTTGTTTATTTCGAAGCGTAGGAGGTCATGTTGAATCTACATTTCTAGAGGATCCGGTGTGTCACAGCAAACCTTCCTTAAATTCCTTAGTGGATTTTGTTAATCAATATCATCCCGGACAGTCGTACATTTGAACTGCTATCTGTTTTCTCAGCGTGTACGCGGCGTTCTCAGCACTTTTAGTGTGTTTATAGTGCGAACTAATGGCGTTCACATGGCGACGTCCTGGAGCCCACACAACGTCCTTGGCGTGTCTTAAAAGACTAGATACATCGTCATTACAGTTTGCACTAAAACTGTAGTGCGATCAAGAAGGCTACTGGATCGTGTTTAGAACTCATATACAATGTATATCAGGAAAACAGTCGGGATGTATGTAATACCGTTGGTGCCATCGTGGTTACACATTAAAATCCAGAGGGCGACAATGCGATAGTACGATGGCGACAATGCGATAGTACGATAACGACAATGCGAAAACGCGATAGTACGATGACAACAATGCGACAATGCGATGGGGACAGTGCGATAGTGCGATGGCGACAATGAGATAGTCATATCGTACTGTCACCATCGTATCATCGCATTGTCGCCTTCGTACTATCGCGTTATCGTACTGCCGTCATCGTATTATCGCAATGTCGTCATCGTACTATCGCACTGTCGTCATCGTATTGTCGCACTGTCGTCATCGTATTATTGAAGTGTCGCCATCGTACTATCGCACTATCGCATTGTCGCATTGTCGCCATCAAACTATCGCACTGTCGCCATCGTATTGTCGCACTGTCGTCATCGTATTATCGCACTATCGCATTGTCGCCATCGTACTTTCGCACTGTCGCCATCGTATTGTCGCACTGTCGTCATCGTATTATCGCATTGTCGCCATCGTACTATAATCGTATTATCGTCATCGTATTATCGCAATGTCGCCATCGTACTATCGCACTGTCGTCATCGTACTATCGCATTGTCGCCATCGTACTATCGCACTATTGCATGGTCGCCCTCTGTATTTTAATGTGTTACCACTTGGGCCCTAACGGTATTCCGTAGGGATGTCCAAAGTCTCTATGCGTCTATGAACAATGAACAATTTATCTCTTTGCATTTCCACTGCGATTGTGTAAAATTGCACTCTTAGTCTATTACTACGCCGTTTTTCGGCATAGCTGTTTAACGTCACTTTTGACCTTACCTGACCTTTGTAAGTGTCCAATAAAATTCAAATAAAATTTCCCTCGGCTAGACACGAATGAATACACTTCATGTATTCCATTGGCTGATTTGAGCATACCAGCAGAACATTGGAAACATGACCGCATCTTTGTAACACTGTTTTACTGTGTGTTTAGCATGAAACAATTTTATCTCTAATGAAAAGCTTGATAGATAGAACAGTTTTACACTCAACTCTTGACATCAATACAGTTTGTGCGTGCACCTTTTATTTTCAGAGGATTGCCAGCGCCAGAGCGTTTGTACTTAAAGGCTATGTTCTCATATTTAGTAATTACTTCCTTATTTCTGTCTGTGTACTAGTATATTTAAGTTCATAAAAGTATCGTTTTTCCCTATCCTGATATTCGTTTTGACAAAACAATTTTAAATTGTTTTCGAAGTTGAACATTTAACATGTGTAAGTATAAAGTTTTTAAAAAGCCGTCATTCCAGCAGTTGAAGCATGGCCTCACTTTAATACATCGCATTCCAACCCACATGGTATCAGGGTCAGTTCGCGGCCAGTAAAATAATCGTTATATAATATAGGAGGTTTTGGGGATTCCGATAATGACGTCACGTTTGCGCATGCTCAAATTTTGGCCGTCAAAACTGCGGCCATTCTGCTATTGTTTGCATGTGATGAACCGCATCGTGATAAGGTTACAATCATATTCGCGACCCTTTTGAAGAACAACAAATACTCAGAACTTGAAATTCTTTCAGATTAAATTGAATCCAATGAACGAACACAAATAAGGACGAAAACAAACAACAAATTGATTGAATTTATGTAATCAACATATAGAAACTGATTTGAACCTATTTGTCTGTAAAAACTTACCTTGTTACAGATTAAATAAATCCTCTATATAAATGTTAATGCTTTTATTTAATTGTTCACACCAGTTTTGACACTCTTTGTTTCAGCATTTCTTACCCAGTGTTTAAATGCCCCTTTGTTTATCACAAACCGATTATCTCGATATGATCGGATACTGTCCAGACAATTACTAAGAAAACGGTGTAATAAACCCAGGGACCTATACTTGTATGACTCTGTATGGGGTCTCTGCATAAACCACATGTGTCTGGTCATTAAACACAATTTATGATACCTCCATGTCATCTCTTAGCATATTAAGTAAAAAACTTTACAGTTGCTTTAATAAAATATTTGAACATATTTAAAAAATAGACATTTGTCCGAAATGGATTAACAGCTAGGAACTATTAACTATATATATTAGCCAGTTTAAACATAACAATAAAGTGGTTAATAACTATACATTTAAAATATTTTACAAATTTATTGCTCCACAATTAACGTATTTAACGGGTACCTGCAAATGTAAACTCTGCTATAATGTGTAACAGAGCGACTCTGGTCCCTGGCCGTCTTTACCTTATATGGTAATCATAACCATATATGTCACAACACAAACATCTATAAATAAACGTTATGAATGAGTGTAATATGACCATATATGAAGAAAGCGTAATCAAATAACGTGCGAGGGGTACCGAATGGAGAAACAAGAAAAAAACCAATCTGAACGCATCGGACAGTGGGCTACACCACACCGTCTCTCTGATGTACGAAGGCGGCCGTCATATTGGATTTGGAACTACTTTTGAAAACAAGATGGCGGCCCCACGGTTTCAAACCTGACGTAAAGAAGAAACATTAAAATGTGTTGTTTGTAGCTCGTCTGTTTCAAGATTACATTCTTTAAATAATATTAAGTGTAAATCTGTGAATTCCCACAACATAATTACACTTGTTTAAATGGAAAGTTTCCATTATTGCCATTGAGTTCTCCTATAGTATCATGGACGAACCATCTTTCGAACCTCTTAATTTTTTGATATGTCAATGTGACTCAAATATAATATTGAAAATAGTGAGACATATTAATAAGTACTCTATTTGATAAATAACTTGTTTCTTCATGGCTGGCAACTTTAATTGCTATGTAAATCCTCTTTTGATAACATATTTTTGCAAGTTTCCAGCACATCCATAGCATGTAAAACTATCAATGCCGCTAAAACAACGAGTACCTGCTTTCGAACCCTTCAGTGTACACCATTAAAAATAAATAAGTCACATGTTTAGACCAAGGTCACGTGACATATTGAAGCAGCCAAAATATGTAAAATGTCAAACAAAGTTGATAACAAAAATTAGACAATGTTTAAAAAGCATAAAGAAATACGATGAATTTTACGTGTTTAATGATAATTACACTTATTCTTACTGTTTTTGAAGCATTTTCGTCGATTTGCCGCTACGTATGAGTCGTCGTAAACAAATGACATATACACACAAAAACGGTGACGTAGTACGCATGCGCGTATGCGAATAAAATGTAAACAAAGGGTTCGAAAAGAGGTGAGGTTCGAGAAGATGTACTTTCACGATATTAATAATCAATAATGACTTCATGTAGCAGGGGTTCCGCTGTCGATCGCCATTGGCGCCAAATGTCGCTAAATTTTTAAATGTGGCTCCAATTTTTTAAAAGTGGCGAATTTAAAAAAATCGGTAAAATCCTATCCAAAAATGTACTGCGAGTCGAAAGCACGCGACCGAGCATTAGCCGCCAGCGTCTGTCAGTTGTAAATATTGATTTACGACGATGTAAGCAACCTACAGTGTAGAGTGCACTGAAATCACCGAAGCGTGTAAGTGTTACAAACGGTGTTTTAACTGCTATTGTCAAGTTTTATGGGGTTTATTATCGGATTAACGGCTCCTTTATGATATTGAGCAATAAGTTAAGTAACACGGGGACAAACTGTCACGACAATCAATAATTATAATGATTATTAGGGCCGCTATTTCTTTGTTACAATCAAAACCATGGGGCTGGCAAAAGCATTTAATTTCTCCACATCAACAAATAAAAACTTGTTTCAACAGGTATTTGTGAGCATTTCTGTTTAATAGATTCATTATTGTAATGTTCTGGGAAGGATATAAATTGATTAAAATAACAACAATTTCTGAAATAAATATAAAACATTCACTCGATGTACTATATTTCGGATATGTTAAATTCGGACATTTAAAGATAGGGACATTTATGTGTTGGTTTGATGTTGATAGTTTGTAAAAATATGTTTTATGTTATTTCAGGCAACTAGAATGGATGGTGGCAATTATCTGGGCCTTTCTGTCAGGAAAAAGGCGTGAACAACAGTCATTTAATTGAACCTGGAAATCATCCACCACTAACAGAAAACTTGTTAACAACAGAAGCTGATGTATATCATGTCCAAATGACCAAATATAACTGTTAAACACTTTGAAGTGAGATACTGTTTAATACATTGATGTTAACATTTTTATATTATTTTGGTTATCTGTGTTGTTTATCAAGTTGAAACAAATGTTATTTATATACAAATAAAGCTTATTAAGACTTATGAAGGTATGACTTATGAAGGTACTTATTGTTTTTTATTATGAAATAACATACTTTTTAAAGTGATAATATAGTCAATGACATTAATGTAGTAAGGTTTCTTGAAATGATTGTTCTTATTAATAAGGTGGAATAACCGACAGTATTCACGCCGCGAAAAAGTGGCGACAACTTTTTTTGGGCCAGTGGAACCCCTGATGTAGTCAATATAAATTGCTGCAATAGTCTTTTGATGATTTCTGTTTTGGCAGACTCTTGGCTCAGATTTATTCTGAACGCGAATAATTTCAGCTATCCTACAAATATGAGGTCGATACATATATACATTGGTAGATTACGTCTAATTATTTGGACTATGACATTAAGTTAATTTAAAATTTTCATGTTTTGGTAAATTGAGAAAATTTAAAACTATGTTTCAGATTCGCATATTTTGGTTTTAGTTATGATATTTGCAAGGAAACAGTAATACTGAACATTAACCATGCTCTAAAATAGCCATTATATGCATATTGAGACGATTTAAAAGCCTGAAAATTATACAGCGTTGCAACGCGAAACGATTGAATACTTTGGAGAAATCTGTTGTTGTCCTTATATTTTGTGAAGCTATAAAGAATGCTTATATATAGTATAAAATACATCCTTCATTCAATAAGCACGGATGTTTGAGTAGTCTAAATGGTAGACTTTAAATCCAGGACTTTAGGGGTCATTGGTTCTAGCCCTGATGAGGGCTACTTTTTTTCCTTATTTTAATTCTATTCTAGATTTTTAACTGGCACCTTTAAATTGACTGTTTTCGTTATAATTTGTGACACTACAAGGATTGCTTACATAAAGTATAAAATACATCACTCATTGTATACGCATGGAAGGCCGAGTGGTCTAAGCGGTAGACTTTTACTCCAGGACTCAATGGTTCTAGCCAAGTTGAGGGTTACTTTTTTATTTTATTTTATTTTATTCTTGTGTTGTATTGGAGCTTTTTAGATCGAATGTTTACATTTATCAATATTGCATTTAATGACACAAATAATTTTGGAGAGTTCTTTTTTTATTGTTTGATTGTGTGATATTTCAAGGAATGCTTATACATGTATAAAGTATAAAATCAACCACTGACTATGGAAGCACTGATGGCCCATTGGTTTAAGCGCTTGACTTTTACTCCAAGGGTCAGTGGATTGAGCTCAGTTAAGGAAGACTTTCTTTCTTTTTTTCAGCAAAGCTGTTTAACGTCACTTTTGACCTTAGTTTACCTTTAATCATGACCAGTCAAATTCATATAAAAATTCCCGCCAGTAGGTCCCAAATGATTACATCCGAATTGTACATTAGCTAATAATACAAAAAACCGTAAACAATGGATGCATATCATTTGAACAGAAATATGAATATATTTTAAAGAACATGTACATGTTTATTACAATAAATTAAAAACATGATAAAAAACATTCTCTAAACATTACACCGAAACGTTTTTCCTTAGTTTAAGAAGCATTATAGCATTAATCACATGTCTCTAAAATGAAAAGAAGCTATTGTTTACATGCCGTAACGCTCACACTAAACACTACAAAAACACACACACAAAGTGTAGCAAAGGTACACAAAGTCAAACACATGCTGCAAGGTCCAATAAACCCACTGTAACTCTTGGATTGCCTTTGTTATACCTTGCCTGGAATTATATCAAAACTACTGTAGACCAAATAAAAACAGTTATTAATGTTAAAATCTTTGTTTCTCCTAAATATATTCCCCTTATAGTCTTAAATTTATTAAATAAAGGATACACTGGTTAACTTATTTGTGTTTTTATCTGACTTTACTTGTCTTTGTAGCCTTTGCTAGACTGTGTGTGTCTTTGCAGTGTTTAGTGAGACCAACTCTTATCTATAGTAAACAGCATAGTTAAACATGTCAATGTATCAAGTCAAAAAAATTAATAATTTACACTAGTGTTAGTCTAATGCAAGATTTAGTTCACTGATATATTAATTAAATGTGTTATTACTATTAATCACTTCAAGTGGCATAATAATCAATCAGTTGTGTATTGCGCATCAGACCCAAGAAAGAATCGACGCTTGCTGAAGAACTTTTTATTTCAAGATGGTGAGCATAACTAATTGTAGATTTCACCAAGCGCTTATTATATCTAGTTCTGCGGGTTTTCAATGTACATAACATCAATAGCTTTTGCTGCCATTTTGTTTATCGGATGCAATTTAGTTCAAACACCCATACGCCAAACGATTGACTGCCCACAATGTTTACCTAATTCTTGATTATGGACATTTTATGAGCAAATTATCGCGTTATATAATTGTGTTGTTACCAGTGCAGCAAGCGCCCCTTTTTTTCAACAACGATATGCTAAGTCATTGAAACTTTTCAATTGTTTTCTGTTGAGTTCAGTAACAATGTTTGTATGTGAATATCTAGAATATTATGTATATATTGTTAAGTGTTTTTTTTTATTAAGCTAAACTTTTCAGTACATGATACTTTCTTGAAGAAATTTTGATGAAATAATCCCAGAACTTTCCAAGCATATGTTCTGTGTACATCTTTTTCTCTTCATCTGTTTCTTTTACATTTAAAATACTAGTTGGAAACTGTGTAGAGCTATGATTGTCCCAATTTTGTACATGATCTGATGAACATGACCATTCCAAAACTCTATTTTACTGTCTGTTCATGTCAATCTACTATCTAGTCAATTAATATTTCTGTGTTTTTTGTTTAAACTATTTGGGATTATTTTGATGCATGTTACATCAATTAAAAAGTGTTATTTCTTACAGTACAAGTAATCAAACGTTTTATCTTGTAAAATGTTGCAACTCGGCCCTGTTTGTATATAAAGTTCATTGAACATTATATAGATCTTAATAGTTAGTGCAGCCCAAAATGTCATACTTAGATATTCTCATTATTTGCTACTTAATTGCCAGCATAAGAAACATACCATTGTAGTTATTTGAATATTTGTTTCGATTTAGTTGTTGCAGTTTCTTACCGCCTCACTGTCACATGTACCAACACATGTACTCACAGATGTAAATAAGCAAACACATTTTCAACAAGTTGTTGGGTTATATGTCCAGATGTTTATGGGGATCAATTATCTATTGAAATAAAAAAGGCATTTAATTGTTTCTATAACAAAAAAAGTGGTTTTAAATAATCTTTTTCTGATTTCAGGTTCAGTGCTTGTGGAAAAACATGAGTTTCTGATCGAGAGTAGCTTTAAAGGCGAGCCCTTATGATACATGTCATTATCAATGTGACAGTTGCCTTAAAAAATTGATGGAGAATAAATTGTTTTTAAAAAGCTTAAAAAGTTTATTTACACATTTTGTGTCAAGACTTAATAAAACAATTAATATAGTTGACAGAAATAATTGTAACCAATATTATTGCTGTTAATTGGAACATCCTTATAGTGTAAGCAAACACACCTTTCTATATGGAAAGGAAATCCAGGTTCAAATCCTGGTGGGGATCCCATATTAGCAGCAACTTAGATTGTGTTCATATTGATTATACAAACAATACTTTTTGTTGTCAAAGTGTGTTGTATTTAATATGCAAATAAAATTTTCAATGTTTTTTGATAATTTTCTCTATCTCACACACACTTACCCAGTAATTTTGTTTTGTTTTACTTCATGTTATGTATCATTCGTATAAGGGCACCATTATTAGGTTCACAAGATATCAGATGTCAAAAACAAAGGCCCATAATTATGTCCTGGCAATTTATCATAATTATAAAACTTATACTTTGAAAAGAAAAGGGTTCTTCTTTGTTTCTACTACAGAATCAAATAAAAACGTTATTTTTCGTACTATATTACAAAATCAGAATATACGCCGAATATCTTTTTAGCTCCACTTGCCAAGGACCAGCAGGGCTTATGTCATGGTCCTGTGTTTGCTGTGTGTGCGTGCGTCCGTCTGCGCGTTAACTTTTCCTTTAAACATCTTTTATCTTTAACATGAAGTACAAAAAACAAGTTCCAAATTTTAATTGTTTTTGTCCACTAAAAATCCAGATTGAGAAAGAAATAGCCCTCAGTAATGACACATTACAAATCTTTGAACAAAAATGGAATCGGATAAAATTCTCATAATGTTTGTCCACTTATATACATTTTACTCTAATGTTAGTTTATCTTTCTAAAATATTTGTGTATATTTTTTTCAATCATTATAAGATCATTGTGAATATACAACAAAACACACAGTCCATTATGCTTTCTTCCCACTTTATACAACTCGTCATTTTTCATAACTGTTCTTCTGTTGTTCTTTTCTTTTCTCTTTAAAAAAAAAACAACACCTATCACAAACAACCAAAGAAAAACCATATTTACCCAGTTTTTTTGGTTTTTGTCTAAATCTTAAGGAAACCAAAAAAAGTATATATATTAGAATATCTTGTATAGTACATGTCTGAACTTTATTGCTTTGTACAATCACTTTGTTGTATGATCATATACATGTATACATTGTAAGTACTATATTGAATTAAACAAAAAATGTAAAAAAAAAAATAAATAAAAATAATTATAAAACTTTTACTTTGAAAAGAAAAGGGTTCTTCTTTGTTTCTACCACAGAATCAAATAAAATTGTTATTTTTCGTACTATATAACAAAATCAGGATATACGCCGAATATCTTTTAGGCTCCACAGGTCAAAGACAAGCGGGGCTTATGTCATGGTCCTGTGTTTGTCGCGCGTGTGTCCGTCCGCGCGTTAACTTTTCCTTTAAACATCTCCTAAACTACAGGTCCAATTCTGATGAAATTTCTCAGGAATGTTCCTGGGTGAACCTCTTTCAAATTTGTTCAAATTATGCCCCTGGGGTCAAATTTGACCCTGCCCCAGGGGTCACAAAATTGAAAATTTGCTTATATAAGGTCTATTTTGTGAAAACTTTCAAAATCTTATTGTCCATAACCATTGAGCCTAGGGCTATCTAATTTTGTATGTAGAGACATCTAATAGTCCTCTACCAAATTTGTTCAAATTATGCCCCTGGGGTCAAATTTGACTCTGCCCCGGGGGTCACAAAATTGAACATATGCTTATATAAGGCCTATTTTGTGAAAACTTCAAAAATTCTTGTCCATAACCATTGGGCTTAGGGCTACCAAATTTGGTATGTAGTGACATCTAAAATAAACCTCTACCAAAATTGTTCAAATGATGCCTCTGGGGTCAACTTGGACCCTTCCCCGAGGGGTCGCAAAATTGAATTAACGCTTATAAAGCACCTATTTTGTGGTATCTTTAAAAATCTTCTTGTCGAAAACCATTTGGACTATGGCTACCAAATTTGGTATGCAGTAGCATCTTATAGTCTTCTACCAACTTTGTTCAAATAATGCCCTTTGGGTCAAATATGACCCTGACCACCGGGTCACAAAATTGAACATTATATACGCTTATATCTTGCTTATTTTGTGAAAACTTTTAAAATATTCTTGTCCTTAACTCTAGGACCTAGGGCTACCACATTTTGTATGTAGTGAGATATAGTAGTCCACTACAAAATTTACTCAAATTATGCCCCTTGGGTTAAATGTGACCAGGGGGTCACAAAAGTGTACATGTGCTTAAATAGGGCCTATATTTAAGTATTTGCACATGCCGAGAATACCTGTTTCAGCCTTTTTTTCAGCAGTGGAGCGATACAGGGCCATCATGGCCCTCTTGTTTAATAATTAAGACTATAAATGGTTTAAAGTTTGTGTTTGACGTGCTTGCATCTGGAAAGCAGAACTGTTTAGGCATAAATGACTACCCTTTTTTTGTTAGAATCAACATTGATGCATTATTACTTAAGCAAAGTTGAACTCTTTAAAAACTCAATGACTGGGGGACTGAATTTTTCATGTTTGTTGCTTATAATTTACTGAATATATAAATGTTTATGGTGAACAAATGCCATCTCTCTTTACAGGGAGATGGTGTTTTTTCATAAATATCCAGGTTATTTTGTATAAATAAGACCACATAACATATTTATATAGTATAAAATGAATTCTGAGCTATACATCTATGATGATGCCATTATGTGTTTCGCTGTAAAAAAAAAATACAGAGAAAAAAGACTACAGGTGCATGTCACAAGAGTTGTTAAAGGGCATTTTGACAGTATTGCCCCGGACTTTTGCCCATCTTGAAGGATAATCTTATAAAAAACTGATTCTTGGTTTAGCGTGCATTATAAGGGGATGGAGGAGCTTTTAATGGTGCCTTTTAAAAAAGTTGTTTCATATTGTGGAAAATTGAGTTTTAAAATGTTTACACGATGCCTTAAATAAGTCAAATTCCAACAATGTCTTTGGTTTTTCAATTAAAAACAAGAGATGTGTTTGTCAGAAACACAATACCCCCTATTGCGCCGCTTTAAAGCCATATATTTGACCTTTAAGGATCACCTTGACCTTTCACCACTCAAAATGTGCAGCTACTTGAGATACACATGCATGCCAAATATCAAGTTGCTATCTTCAATATTGCAAAGTTAGGGCAATGTTAAAGTTTTCAGACGGAAGGACAGACAGACAGACTGACGGACAGTTCAAAAACTATATGCCACCCTACCGGGGGCATAAAAAACTGTATTCTTAATTTGTTCATCGGTGTTATTGGTGTCTCCACAGTATTGGAATAACCAATTTACACTTAAGGCTAAAACAAGGCTGATCCATTATATTCACCACAAGGTTCATTAAAATGCTTACTGGGTCAAACATGCGGCATGGGGATACGCGTCGGCGTCTGCCGCGCCACTTCTAGTTACAATTGTTGCCTGCACAGTTGACCATATTAAGTGTTTTGGTTGCCCAGCTAAAGAGTATCGGCCTGGCCAGAATAACAGCATCTGAAATTAAGTTGCCTAGGCTAAAATATAAAAAATATCTGCCGGAAGTACTGTATGGTTGCCATCATCAAATGCACAGAAAGAATTGTTTTTCAAATTCAATCAAGCTCTCCACTTATTCCATCCTGCGAAACCCTTTAGGTGTCTCAATACTGGTAATAGTAAACCCCACTGAGAGCCATATGGCTTTTGTCTGTATACAGTTTGTGACAGCTTGGCTTGTCACTATAATTATGTTGTTTTTTTGGGGGGATCTAAGTGGATTTTACTATTTCTTATATTACACCGAAGAGTTTTCCCTGTACCAATGTACAGTGTTGTACGATTGTTTATGGTATAGAACCTAAACATATGGATAAAATCTCAAAGTTTGTCGCCCTGCAGAACATCCGCAATGTTGTACCGATAATTAATGCAATTTAAGAAATACTGGTTCTTTAAGTTTGAATAATGGTGTTGTTTACCCTCAAGAAACAACTAATTGGCTTTCTAAACATTTAATTAACATTTGAATATTTTGTATGTAATGACAACTAATGTTTAACAATAACAGAAACAAATATTCTATTATATTACTCCTCAGAGATATTGGTCCTTCTATATCTATATTATCAGTTAATTTAGTGCACATTTAATGGTGTGTAACCCGAACTATATTTTCGGTGTAACATCTTCCGCCTAGAGGCGTCAATCGGGACTCCTCGGACAATTCCGCCATATCGGCGATCGTCTCTCGGGTGTATTTGGTGGAAGGATATGTCTAACGCCTCTAGGCGGAAGATATTACACCGAAAATATAGTTCGGGTTACACACCATTAAATTTGCACTGAATCAACCGATAATATAGATATATAAGGACAAATATCTTTAAGGAGTAATATAATAGAATATTTATTAATGTTATTGTTTAAAATTAGATATTTTGCATGCAAAATATTCAAATTTTAATAAAATGCTAAAAAAGCCTATTAATTGTTTATTGAAGGGAAAAAATCAACATTATTCAAACTTAAAAGAATCAGTTTTTCTTAAATTATATTCATTGCAACATTGCTGATGTTCAGCTGCAGGCGACAAACTTTGAGATTTAATCAATATGTCTATGTTCTATACCATCAACAATTGTACAACACTGTACAGTGGTACAGAGAAAACTTTTTGATGTAATATAAGAAATAGTAAACTCCACGTTGGTCCCAATGGCATTATAGTGACCAGCCAGGCAGTCACAAACTGTATATTTCATGAAATGGAATGAGTGGGGCTTGATTGAATTTGAAAAACGATTCTTTCTGTACATTTGATGATGGCAACCATACAGTACTTCTGGCAGATATTGTTTATACTTTATCCTAGGCATTTTAATTCCAGATGTTGTTATAATCCCGGCCAGGCAACTAGCTTTTCAAAGCCTTAAACAATCCAGTGCCATTAAAATTAGGGACAGTGTAACAATGTTCAGTTTTGTAATATTAATATATTATAAGGCATAACTTTGCCCTTGGAAATGAACTCAATTCAGAATGGCCTCTCAAAATAAGACATACTGTATTGGAAATGTTAAAACTGAGCTGTGGTGTTGTTAAAATTTATATTATTTATCTTTTAAGAAACTTTAAGATACATATCACAGGCAGGTTTTGGGTCGGTACTCTTTAGATGGGAAACAAAAACACTAAATATGGTCGACAGTGCAGGCAACAATTGTAAAAAGATATTTTCCATCCATGACTGCCATTACTGACATGAAGTTATTTAACTGTAATATGTCTGGAAACAGTGTCAGTCACACTTTCCTAAATATTGATTTGTCCATGCATATGTATATATATGCCATACAAGTACAGTCAATTTACAACATTTAACAATTGGAAAACAATTATCACAGGATTTGGATCACAATGCATTGATATATCACATTTTGAATATCACAGTCAAAGTTAATCATTTAAATTCAGTTATAAGTAAATAGTCAGTGTATTTGGCAGAGATCTGAAATAACAAGTAGTTACAAGATGTTTAAATCAAGACATTATATATATATACCACAGGATGTCCCATGAAAGGTTTGCAACTTATTTCCAATGGGGCCCTATAGATGGGTGGAAAATGTACAAAAATGGTGGCATTAATATGCATAAAAATATCATTAATTTAAACTTGAGACTATAGTCTTGAGATCAAATAGTAATTAGCATATATTATTAGAGAGCATTAGTTACACAATGTATACTACTATTTTGTGACAATTTGTCATTACATTTAAATGTACATACAAATACTTTATTGATGACTTATTTGAACAACAGTAATATATATATATATATATATTATAACAAACCAATATATATATATATATATATTATATATATAATATAACAAACCAATCACATAAAACAATAATTTAAACAATAAGACTACTAGTAACAAATAAAATCAGCATCTTTTTCAATTTCAATCATATTGTCTGTGAGAGAAGTTTTCACTCTGTTTTCAAATTCATATTTATTCTTTTATAAGAATTTTTACATCAGCAGGTAAACAGTTCCAGTCTTTGATCGTTTATAATTAAAAGTAGTGCTGGTAAAACCATTCACTTGAGGACATTGAGGTAAATAAAAGTTATCTTTACTATGTCTACTGTTATCACTATGTATATCAGACACTAAACTAAAATTATTATACAAAAAAGGTCATGTAAGAAGGACATTTCTTGTTAACAATTTTATAAACATGAATGAGTGTTATTTGCTTAACTCTGTTTTGAACATTTAAGCAACCAATATTACTAAAATCTTTAACTTTCAAAGATGTTCTAGAGTCATATCCATGAATAAATTTAACAACTTTATTCTGTACAACTTGTAATCTATTTTTTAACTGTTTACTAATACCATTGTACTATGAAGAGCTAGCATAGTCAAAATGGCATTGAAGCAATGAGTTACATAACAATGTTCATAATTCCGGGCCTACATTTTTTTTTTGAAACATGAAAAAATTAAAATTGCTTCAACTTCAAAAATGCATTAAAATGTTGACCCTGAATCTGCATTTCATATTGACATGATCCTCAGGCAATGGATTCTGGTCTTGTTCAAAGGACATATCTTCCAATTATCAACTCTACTTCTTTCTATATAGACATGCAGACAGTATTATTGGAAAGAATTCCCATGGTTTGACTTGTGAATAAGCGAGTGTTACAATTTTAAATGTTTCTCTGTTCCATATTGTTTTAAAATTTAGTTCTCTGGTATAAAGATAATACAGTAAAATTTAGTTCTCTGACATTGAGATAAAAAAGTAAAATATCAAAGAAATACAGGCCAAAGTCTTATATTTTCTTACCTTATTATTTGTCTAGATATGCTTTAAATCTCACCACAGGCGTTATTGGATTTAAAAAATTTCTGGGGGAGGACCCCCGCACACACACCCCGTTTTTATGTAACATATTCGGGCCTACAGCTCAAAAAATGCTAGCTACGCCCCTGAAGAATCTTATTCTTGAGTTCACCTTTTTTAATTATATTATTAACAATAGATGTAGCAGAAAGATCAGTGTCGAATATTGAACCAAGGTGTTCAACAGATGATTGAGAAACAATAGTGTGATCATTACATTTTACATTAAAATTATGAAGTTTAGATTTCCTTTTGGAACCAAACACTATACATTCAGTTTTTCCAAGGTGTAAAGACAGTTTGTTATCCACTAACCATTTAATACAATTTGCAAGTTCTTTACAAGAAACACTACTGATGATACTAGGATCTTTGTGAAAGTAAAGGATGACACTTTCATCGGCATATAGAATAAGTTTACATAAATACAATAATCAACAAGAGCACCGCCTTGCGGGTGCAGACCGCTCATCTATTTTCTTTTTAAAGGTGAAGGGACTCTCATTTTCAATCACAAAGGAGGGAGGAGTGGAGTGAAGAGGGGTGTATAGTGTGGGGTTTGTGGACATTTATTACATTATCTTCCAAAAAAGCGAAAAAAAAAAAAAAAAAAAAAAAAAATCAGGGGGGGGGGGGGTTGGGGGGGCGATGGGGGGGGGGGGGTTTGGGTGCGATGGTTGGACGGTATTTCAAACATAACCATTTTTTTTAAAAAAATGGGGGGGGTATAGTGTGAGGGTGTGGTGGTAATTTGTGAGATGATCTTAAAAAAAAAAAATAATAATAATAAAAAAAAATTGGGGGGGGGGTGGGGTGGGGGGGGGGTGGGGTGGGGGTATAGTGTGAGGGTGTGGTGGTCATTTGTGAGATGATCTTAAAAAAAAAAAAAAAAAAAAAAAAATAAAAAATAGGGGGGGGGGGGGGAGGGGGGGGGGAGGGGGGAGGGGAGGGCACGGGGGATGGTTTGGGTGGAGTCTATTGTGGTATGTCAGGTAAGAGTAGTTTCATCAAAGTATCAATCAAATCTAATCATAAATAAAGAAGTTATGGCAATTTTAGCAAAATTTAATAATTTGACCTTGAGAGTCAAGGTCATTCAAAGGTCAAAGTAAAATTAAAGTTGCCAGGTACAGTAACCTCATGATAGCATGTAAGTATTTGAAGTTTGAAAGCAATAGCCTTGATACTTAAGAAGTAAAGTGGATCGAAACACAAAATTTAACCATATATTAAAAGTTACTAAGTCAAAAAAGGGCCATAATTCCGTAACAATGACAACCAGAGTTATGCAACTTGTCCTTTTACTGTACCCTTATGATAGTTTGTGAGTGTTCCAAGTATGAAAGCAATATCTATGATACTTTAGGGGTAAAGTGGACCAAAACATAAATCTTAACCAAATTTTCAATTTTCTAAGTATAAAGGGCCCATAATTCCGTTCAAATGCCAGTCAGAGTTACATAACTTTGCCTGCACGGTCCCCTTATGATAGTTCATAAATCTTGCAAGTATGAAAGCAATAGCTTTGATACTGTAGGAATAAAGTGGACCTAAACACAAAACTTAATCAAATTTTCAATTTTCTAAGTATAAAAAGGGCACATAATTCTGTCAAAATGCCAGTCAGAGTTACATTACTTTGCCTGCACAGTCCCCTTATGATAGTTAGTAAGTGTTGCAAGTATGAAAGCAATAGCTTTAATGCTTAAGGAATAAAATGGAACTAAACACAAAACTTAACCAAAATTGTCAATTTTCTAATTATAAAAAGGGCACATAATTCTGTCAAAATGCATGCCAGAGTTATCTAAATTTGCCTGCCCAGTCCCCTCATGATAGTAAGTAAGTGTACCAAGTTTGAATGCAATAGCATTGATACTTACTGAGAAAAGTGGAACTAAACGCAAAACTTAACCAAAATTTTCAATTTTTTAAGTATAAAAAGGGCACATAATTCTGTCAAAATGCACGCCAGAGTTATCTAACTTTGCCTGCCCAGTCCCCTCATGATAGTAAGTAAGTGTACCAAGTTTGAATGCAATAGCATTGATACTTTCTGAGAAAAGTGGACCTAAACGCAAAACTTAACCGGACGCCGACGCCAACGCCGACGCCGACGCCAAGGTGATGACAATAGCTCATAATTTTTTTTCAAAAAATAGATGAGCTAAAAATTACTAATATCCTATATCAGTGTTAAGGCATTATGAAATGGAAATGGTGTGACAAGTAACAAGAACCCTACACATTTACATCACAAAACATATGATATCTACAATTACTGGATATAATATATATGTTGAAAGTTAATATAAAGAGGGCAATACAAAAGAATGTACAAAAGTAGTAATAAAGATAAAACAACCAGTTTACAATGTTAAGATTTATGCAGTTGTTGGCAATAAGAGAACAATTACCATTCTTAATTTTGAATTTTGCAAGTGTAAATACATGTATGTAAATCAGAACACAAGAATTTGTTTCCCGGTCACTTTGAACTATATAAGTGCCCAATGTTTACCCTCAGTGAATTTGTAAAACCAACTTATATGTGCTGTCTGTCCGAAAACTTAAACATTTCCTATAACTTTTGCAATATTGAAGATAGCAACTTGATATTTGGCATACATGTGTATCTCATGGAGCTGCACATTTTGAGTACTGAAAGGTCAAGGTCATCCTTAAAGGTCAAATATACGGCTTCAAAGCGGCGCACTAGGGGGCATTATGTTTCTGACAAACACGTCTCTTGTTTTTACATGAAAAACCACAGACATTGTTGGAATTTGCCACATATTAGGCATTGTGCATACATTTTTAAAATCAATTTTCCACACAATGAAGCAGCTTTTTAAAAAGGCACCAAAAAATGTTCCTCCATCCCCTTTGCACGCTAAACAAAGAATCAGTTTTTAGCTCCACTGGCCAAATTTGGTCAACTTATGCCCCTGGGTCATATTTGACCCTGCCCCGTGGGTCACAAAATTGAAAATTGCTTATTTAAGGCCTATTTTGTGAAAACTTTCAAAATCTTCTCGTCCATAACCATTGGGCCTAGGGCTATACAATTTATTATGTAGAGACATTTAATAGTCCTCTACCAAATTTGTTCAAATTATGCCCCTGGGGTCAAATTTGACACTGCCCGGGGTCACAAAATTGAGTATATGCGTATATAGGGTCTATTTTGTGAAAACTTTACAAATCTCATCCATAACCATTGGGCCTAGGGCTACCAAATTTGGTATGTAGTGGCATCTTATAGTCCTATACCAAGTTCGTTCAAATTATGCCCCTGGGGTAAAGTTTGACCCTACCCCGAGGGTCACAACATTGAACATATGCTTATATAAGGCCTATTTTGTAAAAACTTAAAAAATTTCTTGCCCATATCCATTGGACCTAGGGCTACCAAATTTGGTATGTAGTGGCATATAAAGTCCTCTACCAAGTTTGTTATGCCCCTGGGGTCAAGTTTGACCCTGTCCCGGGGGTCACAAAAGTGAATATATGCTTATAAAGTGCTTATTTTGTGAAAACTTTAAAAATCTTTTGTCCATAACCATTGGGCCTAGGGCTACCAAATTCGGTATGTAGTGACATCTTATAGTCATCTACCAAGTTTGTTCAAATTATGCCCCTGGGGTCAAGTTTGATCCTGCCCTGAGGGTCACAAAATTGAACATATGCTTATATAAGGCCTATTTTGTAAAAACTTAAAAAATTTCTTGCCCATATCCATTGGACCTAGGGCTACCAAATTTGGTATGTAGTGGCATATAAAGTCCTCTACCAAGTTTGTTATGCCCCTGGGGTCAAGTTTGACCCTGTCCCGGGGGTCACAAAAGTGAATATATGCTTATAAAGTGCTTATTTTGTGAAAACTTTAAAAATCTTTTGTCCATAACCATTGGGCCTAGGGCTACCAAATTCGGTATGTAGTGACATCTTATAGTCATCTACCAAGTTTGTTCAAATTATGCCCCTGGGGTCAAGTTTGATCCTGCCCTGAGGGTCACAAAATTGAACATATGCTTATATAAGGCCTAATTTATGAAAACTTTAAAAACTTCTTGTCCATAACTGTATGGCATAGGGCTACCAAATTTAGTATGAAGTAACATGTAATAGTTCTCTTCTTAGTTTTTAAAATAATGCCCCTGGGTCAAATTTAAAACTGCCTCGGGGGTCACAAAATTGAATATATGCTTATAAAGTGCTTATTTTGTGAAAACTTAAAATATATTCTTGTCCATCGCCATTGGACCTAGGGCTACCAAATTTGGTATGTAATGACATCTTATAGTCCTCTACCAAGTTTGTTCAAATTATGCCCCTTGAGTCAAGTTTGACCCTGCGCCGAGGGTCACAACATTGAACATATGCTTATATAAGGCTTATTTTGTGAAAACTTTAAAAACTTCTTGTCTATAACTGTATGGCATAGGGCTACCAAATTTGGTATGTAGTGACATGTAATAGTCTTCTTAGTTTGTTCAAATAATGCCCCTTGGGTCAAATTTGAAACTGCCCCGGGGGTCACAAAATTGAATATATGCTTATAAAGGGCTATTTTTTGTGAAAACTTTAAAACCTTCTTGTCCATAACCATTGGGCCTAGGGCTACCAAATTTGGTATGTAGTGACATCTTATAGTTCTCTACCAAATTTGTTCAAATTATGCCCCTGGGGTCAAATTTGACCCTGCCCCGGGGGTCACAAAATTGAACATATGCTTATATAAGGCCTATTTTGTGAAAACTTAAAAGAAAATTCTTGTCCATAACCATTAGGCCTAGGGCTACACAATTTGGTATGTAGTGACATTGTATAGTCCTATACTTAGTATGTTCAAATTATGCCCCAGGGGTCAAATTTGACCCTGCCCTGGGGGCCACAAAATCGATTATATGCTAATATAAGGCCTATTTTGTGAAAACTTTAAATATCCTCTTGTCCTTAACCATAAGGCATAGGGCTACCAAATTTGGTATGTAGTAACGTCTAATAGTTTTCTACCAAGTTTGTTCAAATTATGCCCCTTGGGTCAAATTTGACCCTGCCCGGGGGGTCACAAAACTGAACATACGCTTATATGGGGCCTATTTTGTGAAAACTTTAAAAATATTTTTGTTCATAACCATTGGGCCAAGGGCTCCCAAATTTGGTATGTAGTGGCATCTAATAAACCTCTACAAATTTGTTCAAATAATGCCTCTGGGGTCAAATTTGACCCTGCCCCGGGGGTCACAAAATTGAATAAACGCTTATAAAGCGCCTATTTTGTGAAATCTTTTAAAAAAATCTTGTCGAAAACCATTCGGACTACAGCTACCAAATTTGGTTTGCATTAACATCTTATAGTCCTCTACCAAGTTTGTTCAAATTATGCCCTTTGGGTCAAATTTGACCCTGACCGGCGGTCACAAAATTGAACATTATATACGCTTATATCTTGCTTATTTTGTGAAAACTGTTAACATATTCTTATCCTTAACTCTAGGACCTAGGGCTACCACATTTTGTATGTAGTGAGGTATAGTAGTCCTCTACAAAGTTTTCTCAAATTATGCCCCTGGGGTTAAATTTGACCCAGCCCAGGGAGTCACAAAAGTGTACATGTGCTTAAATAGGGCCTATATTTAAGTATTTGCACATGCCAAGAGTATTTGTTTCAGCCTTTTTTCAGCAGTGGAGCGATACAGGGCCATCGTGGCCCTCTTGTTTATAAGAATATGTCAAAATGGGCAAAAGTCAGGGACAATACTGTCTAAATGCCCTTTTAACAACTCTGGTGACATGCTGCTGTAGTATATTTTCTCTGTAAATTTACAGCGAAACACAAAATGTGATCATCATAAATGTAAAGCTTACGTGTATATAAATATGATACCCGGTATTTATACAAATTAACCTGGATATTTATGAAAAACACCATCTCCCTGTAAAGTGTAAAGAGAGAAGGCATTTGTTCACCAGTAACATTATGTTCAGTACTGGTAAATTGCAAGCAACGAACATGAAAAATTCAGTTCCCAATTCATCGAGTTTTTAAAAAGTTCAACTTTGCTTAAGTAATAATGCATAAATGTTGATTCTAAAGAAAAAGAGTAATCATTTATGCCTAAACTGTTCTGCTGTCCAGAAGCAAGGACGTCATATACAAGCTTTACAACATTTATAGTTTTAATTACTTAACAATCTTAAATGAATGTCCATTCTAAGTTTTCTGTCGTATTCATCCCTCAAATCATACATGTTTCTTGCATAATTGAATGTTTATGTCCATGGATCACAATGTATATAGAAATAAACATTATTTTGAATTATCTTTCACAGTTATATATTTAATATTAGGTTATTTTTGGGATACACTAAAGCAAATATTAACATTTGTCTCAAAATGAATCATCCTCTGAAGCCCCTGATGGGATTCAAACCCATACCTCTTTCCTCTGGAGAGGAAAGTATTCTATCTTAAAATACAAGGGCATGTAAGAGGAAAACTAGCAATTTCAAAGGGAAATTTTCACCGATTAGACTTGATTGAAGTTTGTTATTAAATAGTACTTTAAATTGATAAGTAAACATTTGAGCAAAATACCTCAATAAAAAATAGAAATTTAAAAAGAAAGAAAGGAAGTCTTCCTTAACAGGGCTCGATCCACTGACCCTTGGAGTAAAAGCTTAAACCAATGGGCCATCGGTGCTCCCATTATAGTCAGTGGTTTATTTCAGGGTTGGCATATTGACCGGTCAATTGAGTATTGACCGGGCCGGCGGTCAATACCCGGTTAAAACCGGTCAATACTGGTCGATTGAAAATTGTAGCATTTAAACATTACAAAGGAGCCATTTTATATTAAATCAATAATTATTCTGTAATTGAGTTATTTATTGTAAAAAAAAATCTTTAAAGCTGTAAAAAGTTACTTCTTTATTATTTATGGAAACAGCCTCAATTACATAAGGACTAAGGCAATATCTTTATCTCAGTGTATCACATCTGTTACTAAAGTATTATTACTATTGTAGGTACCATAGCATTTCACTTATCTATTGGTATATCTATTTGATAAGCAGATGGACAAACAGAACTCTTGTGTATTCTAGGGTTATAAATCTGGCCTCTTAGTTGGTAATAAAATGCATGCAGTGTTATGTCTCTGATATTGACAATTAAGCAAATCTGCCCTTAGGCTATTTCATATCACTCACACAAAAGAAGATTACATTGTACTTGCTATTTATTTAATAGTTACTTCTAACTTGTTTCCTTTCTGTATTATGAGGGTTTTTTCCCTTTCATATGAAAAAGTTCAATTGGTATTCAAATGAATAAACAATCAAAGTTCTTGATTTTGCCAACAAATAATGTTTTCCAAGTGGGGGTCTACTTTTCTTTTCAATTATTTTTTTCTTTTAATAATTATTTCTTATTATGTTTTTTATTCTTATATCAATAAAAATTGAAGTTTTTTTTCACTATTTTGTTTAAAAAGTATTTAAAGAAATCAATGCAAGATTACACTACAAGTAAGGATTGTGTCAAAAAGGTGCCATTTAAGGCCCTATTATCAGTTGCGGGTGCCCCAACCAGTATAGGTGAGAAGACTGTTAGAAGACTGTGGGGACAGTGGGGTATGAGGAACAACGCATACACAGTAATTGACAGGTTATTGTTGAATCAAGCACAGAATTATCTGAGCATCATAATTCATTAGAATTGAAAAAAGGTTCAATCAACCAGAAAAATCCAATTGACCAACTTTGACTTATTTGCAAAATTTTGAGAGGTTGGCCTACAAATTGCATGAACGGGTATAAAATAGTGGGTATTAATAGCTTAAGACATTATTGGCAACATGTCTGTGTAATCACAGGAGTTTGAAATTCTATCAATATAGCTAATCTTATGGCTAATTAACAAAAATGTTTAGCCATTAGATTAGCTATATTGATAGAATTTCAAACTCCTGTGGTTTAATTTATATTATCAATATTGTTTAATTAGGCATGGAATATAAATTAAAAAATTGGGGGTAAAAGTTCAATCGACCAGTATTGACAGGGTTCGACATTAACTTTTTTACAGCAAGACCATCGGACCAGCTCCTCTTAAAATGTACTAGCCCGAATCTGATGTCTACTAGGCCATAAATGACATAGCAAATAAACAGAATTGTGTCATGTAACTGTTTAATCAGGTTTTATCAGAAAATAATTAGTGAACACAAGAAAGTTATTTTGATGCACAGAGTAAAAAATTAAATAAAACTACTAAGTATTTAACAACATAAATTGTTTGTTGTAATTTCACTGTTTATCACCAGTTAAACAAATGATGTCTGTACAGCAGGTGACATTTATTAAACGTTATCAAATTCTGGCCTCCTTGACCGCTGTGCTCCATGCTACCACAGCTCCAATGCCCTTTTCCATCATAATCTGTGTCAGTTTTACCGTTGGATTCTTCTTTATTAACTTATTTGTTAAAATAACGAAAATCCAATCTTCAACAAAATCATTCTTTAAATTACATTCTCTCGTCTGCTACGCCAAAATGTTTACATTGACGATACAGATTTTCCATAGAAGTCGTAAAAACATGAAGTAAAGTTCTACAACACTGCAGAAAATCATTAACTCTTTCAGTGCTGGAACCGAATTTTGAAGGTCTTTGCAAACAGTTTGGATCCAGATGAGACGCCACAAAACGTGGCGTCTCATCTGGATCCAAACTGTTTGCTATTCTGATAGTATTCTTTGAATTTTTTTTGAAGAAAATGCTAATTTTAGAAATTCAGCAGACAACTTTTTAGCAGTCTACAAATTTCCCAGCATGCAAAGCGTTAATATTCATGACAACTTTACCAATGGAAACAAGCTATTTCTGCGGGAAGCTCTCCTTCGCGTCTAAAAATAGCGATGAATCATGTGAATGCTCCGCGTTTATTTATATACGCTAGTTTTGTTCTGATGTAAATAATGGATACAATAGTTATTTTACACATTAAGAGAAAAAGGTTTTCGGTTAGTTATAGTTATATGAATCAGTATAGATTTTGTATGTACGACCAGTCGGACAAGCTAGCCCACAGTTTTACTAGCCCGACCACGGATCTTACTAGACAATGTCTGTCGGACGTGCCTTAGTGTCGAATCCTAAATTGACCAGTAATGACCACTTCGGGAGTATTGACCGGGGCGGTTTTAACCAGTAAAAAACCCTGGTTAAAACCGGGGGCGGTCAATTGGTGCCAACCCTTGTTTATTTTATACTTTATATAAGCAATCCTTGTAATGTCACAAAATCTAACTACAACATAAGATTTCCCCAAATTTTCTTTTCATTATAGACTGAGACTCTATGCTATATTGATAAATGCAAACATTGGATCTAAAAGATGCAATTAAAAAAAGGAATAAAATTGAATACAAATATGAAAGTAACCCTCAAATGGGCTCGAACCATTGACCCCATGGAGTAAAAGTCTACCGTTTGGACCACTCGGCCATCCATGCTCATACAATGAGTGATGTGTTTCATACTTTATCAAGTTTATGTAAGCAATCCTCGTATCTCACAAAATATAATGAAAACAGTCGATTTAATTTTTAAATTTACTCGATGTCAATACTATAAGTACTCCTATAAGTATGTCAGTCATGACATCTTTAAATTTTAACAAGTTTTTAAGTACGTTGTGGGAATTCACAGATCTACATTAAATTATTACTTAAAGAATGTTATCTTGAAAAATACGAGCTCAAACACACTTTCAAATTTTTCCTCTTTACAAGGGAGCCGCCATCTTGTTTTTTAAAGTAGTTCCAAATCCAATATGACGGCCGCCTACCAATCGTGATACATCGGCTATCTCGGATTCCTCCGTAAGATAGGCCTCGTGGCCAACGGTCGCCATATTGCCTTGTATTACTACTTTACTACCCAAAAGGTTGTCAGTCTATTGTTATGAGGCTGTATACGATGCGCGTTGAACTAGCGCCAAACTTTTTACCGAAACTTTGATATTAAGAGCACTATTAACGTTCATTTGTGTTGCATTTTGACCTATTATCCAAGTGATTTACTTTTCCATTATTATTTAATCACCCTATCATCCAATTTTTAAGATGAAATTACGGTGTTTACAAAACCAACCAAACCGAAAGTGAAACTGGATGCATTACGTTTCGCGATGTAAACATTAAATATTTGTTCATATTTGAGGAAGCGAATCGATAATAGACGTTGGAATATGTATGCAATACAGACTATATTGCCGATTGTAGTACTGGCTAAAAAATACCCTTTATGACAGGTTATGTATAGAACGTTAATCAAATAGTGACCATAAATCACTACAAATGTCTGGGTTGTTCATTAACCCATTTATGCCCAGTGGACTCTCCCATCCTTCTAAATTGGATCAATTTATTTCCAAAAGTAGGGGTGTCTGGTATATTTATTTCTATATTTCGAATATTTCTTACAGAAATTTCTTTAAGCAAACAGCGCAGACCCAGATGAGACGCCGCATTATGCGGCGTCTCATCTGGGTCTACGCTGTTTGCAATGTCCTTTTTTCAGGACGCTAGGCATGAATGGGTTAATATAATTAATGCACGTTTCTGATCTAATTGCCTGTATCTAGTTGTAATTAACATGATATTGATAAAATTAAAACGTTTTTTTCATAAATTAACATTACATTTTTTTATTTTTATCATTTAGGGAATATATAATTGTATCATTATCATCATTAAATATTCTGAAAATGATCTAAATTATCATGATTACTTTAAAGTAGAATTTTTAAATTTTACTCATTGTTTTTAATGAATTTGCACATTTGCTTGATTCAAAATAAAATGTATTTATAAGGGTTTCAGTTGTTAGTTTTAACCCATTTTTAGTTCGATTTTTAAAGTTCTAACTACGTACATGTATGTGAAATGCTCTTGAGTTCGTTTCCTGGGCCTAGAACCAGTACTTGGGTGTCTCTTGCAGATTTCTTAAGAATGCTCCCACACTGGGGATCAAACCAGTGATCTCCAGATCATTAGGTGGACACCACATCCATTACACATCAGCGACCTTTAATTAGTAAATTACTTTAGTATTGCAGCATTATATAATGTAATGTTGCTACATATTTTTGGAAAATGATTAATGTGCAGTACTAAATAAATCTAAATGCATACAATTTTAATTGTGTATATTGTGTGATTATTAGTTACAAATTCCCTTTTTACAGGTATACTGGATTATGAAAGACTGATAAACATAAAATTGACAACTCATCTCCCCAACGATACTTTTTGTGGCTCATTCTCGGACAAACCCATAGTCAGTGAGAAAACTACAGTGTAAAAAGACCACTTGATTGTGACAATTATGGCTGACCAAGCAAATGTTATCATTTAAAATAAAGAAAACTTCCAGTTCAATATACATTTTATACCAATTATGACATTGGCCAACACAGAAAATAATTATAAGGTTGATTTTCTCAAAATTGACTGTTACAATTGGATACTGTTTTAAGCTTCACTCTACTTTGTCTGAAAATAAAAGTCCTAAATGATGTAATAGAAACATACATATTTAATTTTTAGTTTTACAAGGATATATATATATATACATATATTATAATATCTTTTTATCGATGGTCAATCAATTTAAGTTTAACTAATATATACATTGTACATTTTATACATGTGTATGCTTTGATTTTTTTTCTATTGAAGCCAAATTTATATCCTATTAGATAGATAGATAATATCACAGCAGTATTCCTAGTTTGTCTGCAAGTACTGCAGAAATCATGGATTATTATTTTACTGAGTCAGCCTTAATCTTTATATTATAATTGTTAAAACAGATTAAGATGTGCATTATACAATTGAGGATGCATCAAGATTAAAAAATGGTACATGTATAAATTAATAAAGAATCAATAACAATCAGAAACTGTGCATTTTTTTTCAGTATTGTGTGAAAGGATTTGAAGTAATTATGTGTTTTTGAAATATGATTGATGTGAATTTGAATAAATATATAAAATTTAGTGATTTTCTCAGACAAAACTGTTAATTACATACTCAAGTATTCAGAATGTATTATTGTAATATTCATTCGAATTTTTTAGTACAAAAAGCACTTTTCCCTGGCATTTGTATTTATAGTAATTGCATATTTTATAATTCTGACAGCATTTATAAACTGTGTTCATGCAAGCATGAAACCGGTTTAATTTTTTGAGTATTTAAACAAGAGGGCCATGATGGCCCTGTATCGCTCCACTGCTGAAAAAAGGCTGAAACAAATTTCTCTGCATGTGCAAATACTTAAATATAGGCCCTATTTAAGCACATGTACACTTTTGTGACCTTCTGGGCTGGGTCAAATTTAACCCCTGGGGCATAATTTGAGCAAATTTTGTACAGAACTACTATATCTCACTACTTACAAAATGTGGTAGCCCTAGGTCCTAGAGTTAAGGACAAAAATATTTTTAAAGTTTTCACAAAATAAGCAAGATATAAGCGTATATAATGTTCAATTTTGTGACATGCGGGTCAGGATCAAATTTGACCCAAAGGGCATAATTTGAACAAACTTGGTAGAGGACTATAAGATGTTACTGCATACCAAATTTGGAAGCCATAGTCCAAATGGTTTTCGACAAGAAGATTTTTAAAGATTTCACAAAATAGGCGCTTTAAAAGCGTTTATTCAATTTTGTGACCCCCCCGGGCAGGGTTAAAATTGACCCCAGAGGCATTATTTGAACAAATTTGGTAGAGGTTTATTAGATGTCACTACATACCAAATTTGGTAGCCCTAGGCCCAATGGTTATGGACAACAAGATTTTTAAAGTTTTCACAAAATAGGCCCCATATAAGTGTATGTTCAGTTTTGTGACCCTGGGCAGGGTCAAATTTGACCCAAGGGGCATAATTTGAACAAACTTGGTAGAGAACTATAACATGTCACTACATACCAAATTTGGTAGCCCTATGCCTTATGGTTAAGGACAAGAAGAGTTTTAAAATTTTCACAAAATAGGCACTATATAAGCATATAATTGATTTTGTGGCCCCCGGGGCAGGGTCAAATTTGACCCCTGGGGCATAATTTGAACAAACTAAGTAGAGGACTATACAATGTCACTACATACCAAATTGTGTAGCCCTAGGCCTAATGGTTATGGACAAGATTTTTTTTAAGTTATCACAAAATAGGCATTATATAAGCATATGTTCAATTTTGTGACCCCCGGGGCAGGGTCAAATTTGACCCAAGGGATTAAATTTGAACAAATTTGGTAGAGGACTATTAGATGTCACTATATACCAAATTTGATAGCCCTAGGCCGGATTGTTATGGACAAGAATTTTTTTGAAGTTTTCACAAAATAGGCCTTATATAAGCATATGTTCAATTTTGTGACCCTCGGGGCAGGGTCAAACTTGACCCCAGGGGCATAATTTGAACAAACTTGGTAGAGGACTATAAGATGCCACTACATACCAAATTTGGTAGCCCTAGGCCCAATGGTTATGGACGAGAAGATTTGTAAAGTTTTCACAAAATATACCCTATATAAGCATATGTTCAATTTTGTGACCCCTGGGGCAGGGTCAAATTTGACCCCAGGGGTATAATTTGAACAAATTTGGTAGAGGACTATTAGATGTCTCTACATACCAAATTTGATAGCCCTAGGCCCAATGGTTATGGACGGGAGATTTTGAAAGTTTTCACAAAATAGGCCTTATTTAAGCAAATTTTCAATTTTGTGACCCCCAGGGCAGAGTCAAATTTGACCCCAGGGGCATATTTTGAACAAATTTGAAAGAGGTTCACCCCAGGAACATTCCTAAGAAATTTCATCAGAATTGGACCAGTAGTTTAGGAGAAGATGTTTAAAGGAAAAGTTTATGCATGGATGCACGATGGACACAGGACCTTTGGCCAGTGGAGCTAAAAATCAAATTAAACATTTAGTTTTGATGTAAAATCAGTTTTTATATGCAAGTGTCTATTTCACTTATAAATTAAAACAGCATATTATTCATTATTGAAAATATTATTCCAAGCTTGATGTCATATTTCAACTTTGCATAGTGTAGTTAATTGAACATTGTATTGAACTGTATGGGCAGCTATATTTTTTAATTTATGTATGTTGTATTATACAAAATGCATTATTTCTACCACAAGTAGACCATATAAGGCCTACTGCTACTAAATAGGCACTGGTATGAATTTGACACGGTTTTTGATGCTCATACAAAACTTTAATTATTACTACACTTTAGTATATTAAATATTTTCAAGTTTTTGTTCAACATTTTTTGCAAAAGAAAAGAGTGTCTTAATGCATTTGAAAATATACTTAAAACAAACTAAAAATGCATTTTAACATACCTTTTTCCTGGTAAAGTGTATTTGGGATGATAAAAAATACACTTGAAGAGTATTAATGCTGGAAAAATGCAGAAAAAAATACATTTGTTTCTGTTAGAAGTGTATCTTGTCTGCATTTTTAAGTGTATTAAATGCACATCAAATGCAGATAAATACAATGCCAATACTGTTACATGTATTGTAATGGACATAAAATGCACTTGTTCTTGTAATTAAATGCTTTAGTGAATTGAAATAACCTTTTATAACGTTTTAACAATTAATAATACCTTTTTATATAAATTTTCTTTTGAAATGTGACACTTACATGATTTTTGCACCACTAGTAAGAGGTATAATTTGTGCTCATAATGCTTTATCATTACACTATATAATATCATTTGTTGTATGAAAATTGCCCGTAAAATTCATGTGAAAGCTCAAGAGATCAATAGCAGCGTGCTATACCCTGCTCCTTTTTACATGACTTGATGGTATTTAGTCCCCAATTCTACATGGCTAAGGGAAAATTAATGTGCAGATTTGACAAATAAGTCTTAACTGGGATCCAATAGGCAGACTTTCATATTACTTGTATTTAATTTAAATCATGATCTGAATTGGTCTTTGGCTAATCTTTGTTGGTCACAGTATTCAAATGAATTTTGTTCACTTTGTAGTGATTATATTTTCTATATTTATCAGACAACATCTTTCTTCAAAAGTTAAACATGATTGCTTGGTTAATTTAGAAACAAGATCAATGCATCATAACATAAAATGAAAATATGTGTAATAGTAAAAATGGCAGCAAAAAAGCACTAGATTATCTGCCTTAAATCTGAGACGATATGTTGATGTATTGGAATTTCTCATAAATAATGTGTTCCATAGTTGTATAATTGTATAGTCGCATGCATGAGTGGTGTCAATGTCACAATACCAATTAAAGCCTATAATTTACTAAAACAATTTGAAGTTTGATGTGTGTTTTTTTCAAGATCTGTTATGTATAATTATATATACATGTATATATATATTGTTGAAAAGTTAACATGCAATAAGTTTACTGAAATTAAGTGACAAATAGTTTTACTGATTTGGTTGGATGCATATATGCATATATATCATGGTTTGTGCAGAGGACAGTAGCAAAAACAAGAGCTGTCTCCGTAGGATGACATATGCCCCCGATAAACGCTTTAATAGAAGTTATGAGCATTTTTCAAAACCTAAACGCCGACCCTAAGTTCAAGGTCAAAGGGGTCAAAATTTGTGTGTGTATGGGAAGGCCTTGTCCATATACACATGCATACCAAATATGAATGTTACATCTGAAGCGACATAGAAGTTATGAGCATTTTTTCGAATCCTAAATGCAAAGTGTGATGGATAGACAGACGGACAGTGCGATCACTATATGCCCTCCTTTGGGGGCATAAAAATGTGTTTCACATTGTTTTGGTAAATTAGTAATGTAGTTAAAAGAACAGAATCATCAATTATGAAGTTATTGATTATAAAGTGTTGCTGGCATATTTGATGCATTCATCTAGCTATAAGAAGGTCCCTGTTTTATCCCCACTGGCACCGAGTGAGGGTTCTCAAAATCTTTAAACAATATGAATAACTACATATAGGGTCAAGAGCCTTGTTGATATGGGGGCTAAACACCTGAAATCAAAGCGACCCAGGTTAAAGTCCGAGGCCAAATAAATAAACCAGAGGCCGCATGAGCCTGCTATACTCTGAACAAGTATTGTTTCTTCTCAGAAAACTGGCTTAAGTGTCTTACTAAGCTTTAGACTTTGAGTTTCAGTGCAATCAATCTAAAATAAATTGGTCAAATTAAATAATAATTTGTAAAAAATAAACATTCTGCACAAATTCAATTTTTTACTTTACCTGTGTGCATGAATCATTTCAGTCTTGATGGTTAGTGAACTATGTCAAAAGCACCATATCTATGAAACACTTGTATTTTGAATAGTGCAATGTTCCACAGAAATGATGCTGATGATAATTCTACACGATGATGATTTTTTTTATATATTTCTAAATTCCATTTCCACCAACAATTCGGTTATTCCACTACCAGTTCACATGCTTCATACACAGTTGAAAATAACACTATTTCACTCAACAACCGTGACACATGTACTCAATTTTTCAACTTTTCGCAATTAAAATTGTCTTCTACTGTTATTGTTGTTGTTGTACTTTTTAAAGTAGTTCGAAAGATGGCGACCATTAACCCAGAGATTGATTTATGAAATAAATCGTCTGCTGATCCAGAGTGGGCCGCCTACGTACATCAGAGAGACGGTGTGGTGTAGCCCACTGTCCGATGCGTTCAGATTGTAGAGGCGTTAGACATATCCTTCCACCAAATACACCCGAGAGACGATCGCCGATATGGCGGAATTGTCCGAGGAGTCCCGATTGGAAAAAAACATCGTTGGAATAATCTCCCCTTTTGATTGCACACGAGCTTTCAAACGGTTGAGATCCGGTATTGTATACGTTTGTGACATTGTTTTGAGATCAAGAAGTCATTTCGGCGCTTATATATTTCAGTTTTGTTTTTGAACTTGCAATAGCTATCTTTCAATTGTGATTTGGTGTATTTCGACGTTGTAAAGTGTATAATTCAAAGTGGCATTCATTTTCGCGACCAAGTCCTAGTAACTCGGTGTGAGTGAACGAAGGATTTGTGTTTACTTTTCATCTTAAGTTCAACTGTGCGTTTTATTACCCATTTTGTGATCTATTAAAAACACGTGCTTCGCGCATTTGGACACTTACAGTGTGTTTTACACTAGTGCAATAATTGACGCTTTTGATGTGTTTATAGTGACTGTGTGATATTTGCATTGAATGAACACTTACCAGTGGATTGCAATTTTGAGTGACACTTTAATACTAATTATTAAAAAACAGGTGCTTCGCGCATTTGGACACATTCAGTGTGTTACACACTCGTGCAATAATTGACACTTTTGACATGTTCATAGTGATATTTGCACTGAACACTGACCAGTGTATTGCAATTTTGACACTTATTGATTATTGAAAACTAGTGCTTTTTAACTTGTGTGACCTTTATTTTTATTAAAGCGTGATTGATCTGTTTTGTTTATATTCTTTTTGTGTAGTTAGATACACATAAGACAAGTTTAGTCGTCCTTATTAGTCTTGTTGCAATAGTATTGTTAAGGTAGTATTTGGGTTGTTAAGACTTGTCTTTTTATAATTAGTAGATTTATTACACAGGCTCTTTTGAACAGGATGCAGTGTTGTGTCAGGAAGCATTTTCCTTTTATTTTTTCAGGTGCCCAAGACAGGAGAAAAGTGAACCGTATTGCTGGGGACTCCAATGCTCATCGGATTAAGGATATTCTTCCTGATGATATAGCTGTCAAATGCCTGCCAATCTCTGATGAGAATATGTAATGACAATGGTATAGAACAGTAATTACAGTTTCAGGTTTGTTTCTATTAATGGTATCACATGTACACATTTTTCTAAACGTTAAAACGAAATGATTAATGAAATAAACAAAAGGTTACCGTTTAAACGGTATCCATATGTCAGTTATAAAAGCGTCATTGACATCGCATTTCCAAACTGAAAGTAATGATTATTTCCAGAAGTTATATTCAGATCATAACCCATTTGGGCAATGACGTCATATTAAAACCAACTGTTCTTGCCATTGTTGAGTCATTGGGTACACATTTTCTACTTACATGCCGTAGTATTTTATAACAAAGACAAATAAATATTGATCCCACATTTCTTCAATAAGACTACACCTGTGTAAAATTTTTATTGTTTTCTACCTAACAAGATGTACATAAAAACGAGTATCTGTTTATTAAATTAAAAATGAATGCGGATGAATAAATGTCGGAAAAAAATTCCTCATGCACGTTGTGCTGACGCGCGTCAAATGTTCAAGACAATTCGGGGAATGATCATGCAACAAATAGCTGGAAAATTTTCCCGAGCACTTTGTGCCGACGTGTGTCAAATATTCAAGCCGTCTAGGTAGTACATGGTGTTTTGTTATGTTTACGCTGTTGTGAATAAGGGCCATCTGGCACACATGATACAAATGTATACCAGTCTATTTTTAACAGCTTTTTAGCCGGATTTTTTTCGAAAAAATCTCGGCTTATAGATTGATGTTGTCGGGCGGGAGGGGGGGCGGGCGGGCGGGGGGGCGGGCGGGGTGGCGGCGTGCTCGAAAATGTTAAAGTTCTTATTTCATGGTATAACTTTGGTATGCTTGGAGTCTTCAAACTTGACATGAAGGTTGGCCAGGATTAACAGATGACCACTGGTCATTTCAAGGTCATTCATTTGAAGGTCAAGGTCACTGTGACCTTCAATATAAAAAATGTTAAAGTTGTTATAACTTTGGTATGCTTGGACCTAGAGTCTTGAAACTTGACATGAAGGTTGGCCATAACTAGTTAGTAACCACTGGTCATTTCAAGGTCATTCATTTGAAGGTCAAGGTCACTGTGACCTTGAATGTAAAAATGTTAAAGTTCTTATTTCATGGTATAACTTTGGTATGCTTGGACCTAGAGTCTTCAAACTTGACATGAAGGTTGGCCAGGATTAACAGATGACCACTGGTCATTTCAAGGTCATTCATTTGAAGGTGAAGGTCACTGTGACCTTCAATATAAAAATGTTAAAGTTGTTATAACTTTGGTATGCTTGGACCTAGAGTCTTGAAACTTGACATGAAGGTTGGCCAGAACTAGTAAGTAACCACTGGACATTTCAAGGTCATTCATTTGAAGGTCAAGGTCACTGTGACCTTGAATGTAAAAATGTTAAAGTTCTTATTTCATGTTATAACTTTGGTATGCTTGTACCTAGAGTCTTCAAACTTGAAATAAAGATTGGCCAGTACTAGAAGATGACCACTGGTCATTTCAATGTCATTCATTTGAAGGTCAAGGTCACTGTGACCTTAAATGTTAAAATGTTAAAATTGTTATAACTTTGGTATGCTTGGACATAGAGTCTTCAAACTTGACATGAAGGTTTGCAAGCACACTTAGATGACCACTGGTCATTTCAAGGTCATTCATTCTAAGGTCAAGGTCACTGTGACCTTGAATGTAAAAATGTTAAAGTTCTTATAACTTTGGTAGGTAAAAATACTGAAAGCAAAACAATAAATAGTATTATTTCATCTAAGTTTATTTTGTTACATTTGATAATGAAATTGATGGAAACTTCAAACAATATGTTACTAATTTGCTAATAAAAAAATTGAGATCAAACTTTCCTAATTGTCAATTCAAGTTCATATTTGTGACCTTAAATGTTATTGTTGTTCATGTATATGCATGCATTCAAAACATAACACAAGGTTTGCTCATGCCTTGAAAAGTACTTACATTTCATTTTGACCTTTGAACAATATTTCAGTAATTTAAGTATTGCATTGACAAAAACACGAAAGGTACTTTCCTGTCATTTAAATAAAAAATCCGGCTTCAATGCGGTCATCTCCGACCGCGGAACTCTTGTAATAAGTTTTGCAACATTGTAACGTAATGAACTAAAATGGATTATGTTGATATCAACAGTCGTTTAAATGTTTACTGTTTTTGTAAACATTTTTGAGAAAACACGAAATGCCACCATTTAACCGTGATACTCATAGTTTCTATAAATGATGTAATTATTTCATTTCTTTATACTTAAACAGTTCAAATGTCAAGTCCTAAGCTTCGTATGATTACAGTATTTGTCATCAATATAAAGTTAAACTTATTATGCTGATGTGCAATGATTGGCATCATTGCGTTTTCTAACTAATTTGCATGGTTATATATTTTATTTAAGCGTGTGGAATATTTTACAGATTGTAGGGAATTGTAATTGCAAACTTTTCATTTTAATCTTGAGGCAAAGCATGAATTTTCCTTGTGTATTCATTCATGTATATTTGTGATTTATTTACACAGACATTCGCCAACTCTGTTTTCAAAGGTGCCAAATTTTCTTGTGATCGTTTTCGCCATGCATTGTTGAGAGACTTGCAGAAGATGGATGTTCAACAGCTGTATCATCATCTAGGCTCAAATGACATTCTTACGAATGAAGCGGTGTTTTACCGGTACATATACAATTATAAAAAAAAGCTTTGATATTTAAATTTAATGTAGTTGTTTCCCATAACTATATAAATTTGCAAAACTAACATTTTACATGGTTTATTCCTCAATGAGTCATGGAAACTTGCAATCATTTTAGAAGTGTTATCTAGTTTCTAATTTATAAATAAAGCATTTCACAATATTTTCTATTATCCATGTTAATTTGACATTTTATGCTCCCCGAAAAAATTTGGGGGGAAGCATATAGTCGCCGCTTCGTCAGTCCGTCTGTCCGTCCGTGAACAATTTTTTTTTCGGGCTATTTCTCAGCAACTAAAGGCCGGAATTCAATGAAACTTAATGGGAAGCATCACTACCAAGAGGAGATGTGCATATTATCAGCGGGTTCTGGTCGGATGATTTTTCACAGAGTTATGGCCCTTTGAAATTTTCCATTGTACATATAGAGCAATTCTTGTCCGAGCAATTTCTCAGCAACTAATGACGGGAATTCAATGAAACTTTATGGGAAGCTTCACTACCAACAGGAGATGTGCATATTATCAGCCGGTTCTCGTCGGATGATTTTTCACAGAGTTATGGCCATTTGAAATTTTCCATTGTACATATAGAGCAATTCTTGTCCGAGCTATTTCTCAGCAACTTATTACATGAATTCAATGAAATTTTATGGGAAGCTTCACTACCAACAGGAGATGTGCATATTATAAGCCGGTTATGGTCGGATGATTTTTCACAGAGTTATGGCCCTTTGAAATTTTCTAATAACTGTACATATAGTGCAATTCTTGTCCGGGCTATTTCTCCCCAACTACTGACTGGAATACAATGAAGCTTTATGGGAAGCTTAACTACCTTGAGGAGATGCGCATGTTATTAGTGGGTTCTGGTTAGATGATTTATTTACAGAGTTATGGCCCTTTGAAATTTTTAAGTTACTAAACCATCCATTGTATTATTTTGTCCAAAGTTATGCCCCTCAAGACGTTTCCTTTTATCTGAATATATAGTGCAATATTGTGACAAAAAAACCTTTGTGGAGCATCACCCGTCTCAAACGGTTTCTTGTTTCATTATTTGCTGTCTACAATTAATTTTACATGAAATAGCAAATGTTTTATTTATGCGCATAATATTAACAATATAATTATACATATTTGTTTATGTAACTATTTTGATTGGTAAGTCAGTCTGCAAAGAAAAAGAACACATTTGTATATATTTTACTCCAAATTTTTTATGCCCCCTTCGAAGAAAAGAGGGTATATAGTTTTCGCACTGTCTGTCTGTCTGTCACACTTTTCTTGTCCGCTCTCTAATTCAAATAGTTTTCATCTGATCTTTACCAAACTTGGTCAGAAGTTGTATCTAGGCAATATCTAGATCAAGCTCGAATATGGGCCATGCCGGGTCAAAAACTAGACCATGGGGTCACTTAGTGCATTTTAAGGTTTAAGCATGGTGTCTGCTCTCTAATTGAAGTAGTTTTCATCTGATCTTTACCAAACTTGGTCAGAAGTTGTATCAAGACAACATCTAGGTCATGTTCGAATATGGGTCATGCCGGGTCAAAAACTAGGTCACAGGGTCACTTAGTGCATTTCAAGGATTAAGTATGGTGTCCGCTCTCTAGTTTGGGACTTATTTTGCATTTCTAAATTAACGTTTTTTATGCCGCCGAAGGAGGGCATATAGTGATCGCACTGTCCTTCCGTCTGTTTATCTGATGTCTGTCTGTCCGTCCGTCACACTTTGTGTTTAGGTTTCGAAAAATGCTCATAACTTCTTTTGTCGCTTCAGATGTAACATTCATATTTAATATGCATGTGTACATGGACAAGGCCTTTCCATACGCACAAAAATTTTTACCCCATGACCTTGACCTTAGGGTCCGTGTTTAGGGTTCAAAAAATGCATTCAGATTTCGAAAAATGCTCATAATTTCTATCAAAGCATTTATTGGGGGCATACGTCATCTTATGGAGACAGATCTTGTTTAACAATTTAATTGAAAATAATATGTTGTCAACATGAAGTGTATATATGCAAGATCACATTCCCAGTGACAACAACTCTTTAATTGTTGACTGTATTTTAGCTGAACTATTATATATGAAATATATATAGTGGAGCTATCCTACTCACCCCGGCGTTGGCGTTTCCGTGAGCGTGCAAATGTTAAAGTTTGCGTACTACTTCAAATATTTTCAATGTCCATTGACATATTGCTTTTATATTTTGCATACTTGTTTACCAACATGATCCCAACCTATAAACAAAAGAAGACCACTGTATCAAGCATTTTGACAGAATTATTGCCCCTTTTATACTTAGAATATGCATATTATTGATAAATCTATGTTAAATTGTGCGTACTACCCCAAATATTTCCTATGTCCTTTAACATATTGCTTTGTTATATTGCATACTTGTTAACCAACATGACCTTTAACCTACAAACAAGAGGAGACCACTTAATCAAGCATTTTGATAGAATTACGGCCCCTTTTATACTCAGAATATGCATATCATTGATAAATCTATGTTAAAGTTTGCGTACTACCCCAAATATTTCCTATGTCCTTTGACATATTGCTATTATATTTTGCATACTTGTTTACCAACATTACCCCAACCTATAAACAAGATTAGACCACTGAATCAAGCATTTTAATAGAATTATGGCCCCTTTTTTACTTTGAGAATTGGACATTTTGCTTAAATTCACATAACTTCTTTATTTATGATAAGATTTTATTAATACTTTGACAAAACAACACTTACCTGAATACCACAATGGATTCCACCCGTGCAATACCAGTGCTCCAGCTAGGCCTAAATCGAAGGGCGCCCCGCCCTGCCCTCCCGAACCTCCGCCCTGGCCTTCCTAGGGCCCCCCCTGCCCTTAATTTTTTTTTTTTTTTTTTTTTTTTTACATATGATGATTAATAAATCTCTTATTAAAATACATTGTAATTAATTTATTCCTCATTGTAGTAATTAAATTTGAATTGTTTAATGACGAATGGGAATAATTTATTCTTACAATTATTGATAACACATAAATTAACATGCATGAGGAAGCATTCTAGAAACGCCCGCGCGCTCGAAAGTGCCCTTTTGACAAAATACTGCGCGTCCAAAGTGCCCTTTTGACAAAAAGTCCCCCTGCCCTTTTTAAATCCTAGCTGCAGCACTGCAATACCCCACGCCCCAACCCAGAATCCCTGCCCCCCCCCCCCACCCCCCAAATTTTTTGTTTTCCTTTTTTTATTTTTGAAAGATCGTCAGATCGTCTAATAAATGACCACACCCCATGTTATACCCCCCTCTCAACCCCCCTACCCCCTCCCCAAATTTTTATTTTTTTTTCCTTTTTTTATTTTTGAAAGATCATCTAATAAATTATTGAATATGAACAATTTCCCCATGATGGCTTACGTTATACTGTCAAGCACTCGAATAGTCGAGGGCGCTGTCCTCTGACAGCTCTTGTTATCTATTTTTATTAATGAAAATGATTGTATTGAAATAATTTCAGAGATGTAGCTGACTTGTGCGATTTGGTGCATCAGGTCAGTCCAGACACTGAGGTTGTCTTTTGCAAAGTTTTCTGAATAAAATACATTGAATTTAGTGGTTTGATAAAAATAGAAAATGCCCAGAGCCAGTAGCACTGACACTTGCAGTGTGATATAAGAAATGGCAAAAATATTTTGAACCTTCTCCCATAACAGATATCTCCCTGTTAGCTAACAAACGTTTTTTTGACTGATAGTTCAGTCACATAAATGTGAGGGGACTGTCAGGATGGTTTTTTTTAAATAATAATTATTGATTAAGTGATAAGAAAATATTGAAATTGTGTTCATTGTTATTTGAACTAACTTTAAGAAAGTATTGAAATTGTGTACATTGTTATTTGAACTAACTTGCTTACATTACGTGCATTTTAAGGATTAAGTATGGTGTCCGCTCTCTAATTTAGGACTTATTTTGCATTTCTGGATTAACTTTTTTTATGCCGCCGAAGGAGGGCATATAGTGATCAAACTGTCCTTCTGTCTGTTTGTCTGATGTCTGTCTGTCCGTCACACTTTGTGTTTAGGTTTCGAAAAATGCTCATAACTTCTTTTGTCGCTTTAGATGTAACATTCATATTTGATATGCATGTGTATATGGACAAGGCCTTTCCATACGCACACAAATTTTTACCCCATGACCTTGACCTTAGGTCCGCGTTTAGGGTTCGAAAAATGCTCATAATTTCTATCAAAGCATTTATTGGGGGCAAACGTCATCCTACGGAGACAGCTCTTGTTTAACAATTTAATTGAAAATAATATATATGTTTTCTTATCTAAGTTAATGTCAAAGTTCTTGTTTAGTAGGTATTTATTGATTAAAATAAATGTTTAATATATTTTTATGTTTCACAAAGTTTTATATTTAAAGGAGGCGCACAATCGGTGTCCAGAATGCAGGGTTGTTTGCTCCAACGAAGACGCTTTGCTGAGCCACTTCTGCAGTCGCCACATCAAGCAACCAGAGACTGGAAAAGAGAGTAAAATTAAGCTGATAGGCTCACCAATGGTATGACTTTAAATCACTAACTTGTGTATGCTTGACAAGCATTTTATGTACAAATAAAGTAACAAAAAAAGGAGGTCAACACATGCACTTTCCCATATAAAGCTTTCTGTATCTTTTAGCAACTAATTACACGATTTTGTGTTGACATACTCAATATGATAGTTATAGCCCTATATAACTGGTATGTTCATTTTAGTTAATCTTTCTATTTTATTAAACCTGTTTGTTTTAGCTAGATTGCTTGAAAAACACAACCAGGATTATTTTTATGCCCCCGGATCGAAAGATTGGGGGTATATTGTTTTTGGCCTGTCTGTCATTGTATGTGTCCATGTGTGTGTGTGTGTGTGTGTCCCAAAACTTTAACCAAAACTTTAACCTTCATATTAACTTTTGCAATATTGAACATAGCAACTTGATTTTTAGCATGCATGTGTATCTCATGGAGCTGCACATTTTGAGTGGTGAAAGGTCAAAGTCAAGGTCATCCTTCAAGGTCAAAGGTCAAAAAAAATAATTCAAAAACTTTAACCAAAACTTTAACCTTCTTCATAACTTTTGCAATATTGAACGTAGCAACTTGGTATTTGGCATGCATGTGTATCTCATGGAGCTGCACATTTTGAGTGGTGAAAGATCAAGGTCATCCTTAAAGGTCAAAGGTAAAAAAAAAAAATAAAAGTGGCGCATTAGGGGGCATTGTGTTTCTGACAACCACATTTCTTGTTAGCATTGTCTTACCCCTGTTACATGTAATGTACATGTGGCTTATTAAATTGGAAACCATGGTTTGAATGAGAATAATTTGCAAAACATAGTTGAAAAAACATACATGTATACAAACTTAGTCATTACTGTTAGTATAATGAGCACCTCTATTTCTGAATATTTTGATTGGATGGTTATGGGCCTTTATGCGTGTGTCACATTTATGTATGTGAAAGTGTGTAATTAGACAAAAGAATTTATATATTTTTATTTTTTGGGTAACAATCACTTATTTTAGAGTTATTTATAAGTAAATCTTACAGATTGCATCTGCTAATCATGAACTCAACGAAGTCAGCTCAAGGAAGTGGAAGGCATGCTTGGAAAATAGAAGTTTCCATTATGAAGGCAAATTTTAGTATATTTCAAATTTGTAACCAAATGATCTTGAATGAAAATTTGATTGAACATTTGTTATCTGTCAAGAGAAACAGTTTGAAGTGAATGAATTAAGTATTGCCTATTGTCTATAAGTTAATTGTGTGACCTGAATCCTGTGAGGGATATTACTTATTTTTATACGCCGGTTTTGAAAAAACGGGACGTATTATAGTTTCACCCTTGGCGGGCGGCGGCGTCCATAACAGTGTCCACTCTCTAATTCAAATAGTTTTCATCTGATCTTCACCAAACTTGGTCAGAAGTTGTATCTAGACAATATCTAGGTCAAGTTTGAATATGGGTCATGCCAGGTAAAAAACTAGGTCACGGGGTCACTTAGTGCATTTGAAGGATTTAGCATTGGTGGCTCTCTAATTGGAGTAGTTTTCATCTGATCTTTACCAAATTTGGTCATAAGTTGTGTGTAAATGATATATAGGTCAAGTTCAAATATGGGTTATGCCGGGTCAAAAACTAGGTCGCGAGGTCACTTAGAGCATTTCATGCATTTCGCATGGTGTCTGCTCTCTAATTGAAGTAGTTTTCATCCAATCTTCACAAACTTTGGTCAGAAGTTTTATCTAGACAATATCTAAGTCAAGTTCAATTATGGGTCATGCCGGGTCAAAAACAAGGTCAGGGGTTCACTTAGTACATTTCAAGGATTAAGCATGGTGTCCGCTCTCAAATTGAAGTAGTTATCATCCGATCTTCACCAAATTTGGTCAGAAATTGTGTCAAAATGTTATCTAGGTCAAGTTCAAATATGGGTAACCCAGGTCAAAAACTAGGTCACGAGGTTACTTAGTGCATTTCAAGCATTTAGCACGGTGTCCACTCTCTTATTGAAGTAGTTTTCATCTGATCTTCAACAAATGTGGTCAGAAGTTGTATCTAGACAATATCTAGTTCAAGTTCAAATATGGGTCATGCTGGGTCAAAAACTAGTTCACAGGGTGCATTTCAAGGATTTAGCATGGTGTAAGCTCTTTAATTGAAAGAGTTTTCATCCGATCTTCACCAAATTTGGGCAGAAGTTGTGTCTTAATGATATCTAAGTCAAGTTCAGATATAGGTCATGCCGGGTTGAAAACTAGGTCACTTAGTGCATTTCCAGCGTTTAGCATGGTGTCCAAAACCTTCAAACGGGTGTATCTTGTGACAGTTTAGCACTCTTGTTTATTACATTAAAGCCACACACCTTGAAATGAAATACATGTTACTCAGTACATATAGATGCAATTTGAAAGTGTGCAAAATTGTCATTAAATCTATAGCCTAGTTAGCAAGTAATTTATTTTTTTATATTTTAAAACTGAATGTATGATTTGTATACGTACATGTTCAATTCGAGAAACACAATTATTTTTAAGTTTTAAAGCACAAGAAAGACGGATTTCTACCTTGCAACCACCAGATATATTCTAATTGGCAAAGATAAAATATGTTTCTTATTTATATCCAAATTTACTATGCCCGATATTTCATTTCAAGGTGTGTGGCTTTAAGGAATGTTTTTTAAATGGGTATATTACCAAGATCTGCACAGCCAGGGTGATATTAACCTTCAGATGTTAAAGCTTTCTAAGAATTTTAAGGCTTGCCTTTTATACTTGAAATGATAAATCATTAACATGTTTTGTTCTTTAGGAACATACAAACATTTCCCACCCACCATGTGGATCAAGATGTTTGGGCTGATGATTCTGGGTCGTATGTGTGGACAAGGTGGTCTTCATTACATCATGATGCAGCTGTGTATTCAACAACATGTTAACCTGTCCCAGCGGATGTTGATGCTCTTAAATGATGTTGAGAACAATCCAGGACCGGTACTTTATGACAAAATATACATCGTTTATTGAATAACTATATATATTTATTTTAACATTAAAGTGATTTTTTTCTTGCATTGTGTGCCTTTTGTTACTGAGAACTATTTTATCATATGTTGGTGATTGAAACCCAGGACCTGTAAGTGCTTCTTAATATTTGCAACAAATGACAAATCATGTTAAGTTTTTGAAACATCTGTTTTTTGTTCAGTTAAAGGACATATTGAACTCACTAATTGCTAAGTTAACTTAGATGCATCAAGTTTTTATTGATGATTTCTACTTTCTGTTGAATCATTATCCTTTCCAAAGCCAGAGAGATATAGTGTTGGCGTTTTCCATCGGTCAGTCTGTCAGTCCATCCATCTGTTTGTTACAAACATTTTAGGGCTTCATATCATGAATTTAATAAGATTTCAACATGGAAAAATAAGTGTATGCCATATTCATACAATAGTGCACATTTACTTGTTTTCTTTCTTTTTAGATTAGTTATTAACAGAAGAACAGAACAGTAACATACTTTTACTACATTAACAGAGGCTCTGATTAGATGTGTACCTGCGTAAAGTACTCATAGAAAATATCAATATATAGATAAATAAAACAAAAATAGAGTTAAACAAATCATGGTGAAATCCACAATACACACCAAGAGCTATTAGTAGGCTTATCTCCATTGACTTATTTCACAGTAAATCTCTTTTTTTTGCCTTTTCATTAACATTTCAATCAAAAATAACATTTGTGAAAAACTTAGTCAATGATTATAACTAAAGTTAAAAATGTGGACACTGTAAGTTAATTGACTTTGGCTTCCAATCTGCAGTTTACAAAGTTGCTTGTTATAGGAGTATTCGTGCAAATGGATATCCTGCAAGGAAGACTTCCACTCCATAGGACAGCAAGATGCACATATCATCTCTCATGTGGTTCAAGAGAAATGCTGTAGATGGGGAGACTGTACCAAAGTCCTGAGCTTTAATAGTCTTGAAATCCATGAACTTAAACATCTCTATGATGTGAGTTTAGCACTGTGTATGAACTGGTGTTGCTTCATTTTCTGCATATCTTTATCTCAGTCTCAGTTTTGATGGTCAAATACATATTGTCTGCCAGTTTTTTTCCCCCAATACTGCCGTTCATCGTTTGCTTGCATCAAGAGTTTTAAAAGAAATTAAAACTCATTCGTTTAGTTAGAATCTTATGAAAGACTTAAATGGCCATGTTTAATACAATTGTATAACAACATATACGAGCTAAAAAAATAGTTGGAATAATTAATGTATATATGAACATAACAAATTTACTTAAAATCATAGGTCTTGTTTTTGTCTGCCACTATAAGAACCAGAACATATTTCGGACATTCGAGGATTGACTTGCTGTGTTAGAGGATCATCAGGTGATGGAAGAAACCAGGCTTTTTTCGACTCAATGTTGATGAAACCTGATCGACATGCTCATCTTGGTTGAGTAAGCCTTGGTTGAGTGTGTCCAAAAAGTAGGTAACCTGGTGAAATCTTAGGAAAACATTGTAACCAGATCCAGGTTTATTTGACTGACAGACCGATGGACAGTGGGTCAACCGTAAATCCCTTCATGTGAAAACGGTAGGGACAAAATAAATATCACATTGCTCTTCTGAGTTCATTTGTAAACCAAGTTTTATCACAAAATTAAAATGGTCAATGTATTATTTTGTGTATTTAAAAATTATGTGAATATTAAGTTTCATGAAATCTTACTGAGTTTTCTCAATTTTAGCTACTATTCGGACATGGACTGACGGACAAATGGGCAACAATGTCGCAATTTGTATACCAAGTTTTATAAGAATTGTTTCATAAAAGTAACCAATGTATGTTCTATGTCAAGGTAACTACTAGGATGAAATACACAAAAAGATTTTGGTTCACAATAGGGTAGGCTCCGCGTGCCGTCAACCGGGCAACAGCTTTTGTCATTTAACATTTGTGTTTTAATGGCATAAGCTGGCAGATACCCTTTAACTTTAACGATGTTTTCCGATAATTTCTCGGAAAATACAATCTAGCAATTTTGATTTAATTTAGATTACTAAAAATTAATATTATATTTATGCCCCCCTTGGAAGAAGAGGGGTATATTGTTTTGCACATGTCAGTTGGTTGGTCCACCAGATGGTTCCCTGATGATAACTCAAGAACGCTTTGGCCTAGGATCATGAAACTTCATAGGTTTATTGATCTCGAAATAGTAAAATGGTTTCCGGATGATAACTCAAGAACGCTTACGCCTAGGATCATGAAACTTCATAGGTACATTGATGATGACTCGCAGATGACCTCTATTGATTTTCAGGTCACTAAGTCAAATGTCAAGGTCACAGTGACTCGAAATAGAAAAATGGTTTCCGGATGATAACTCATAAATGCTTACGCCTAGCATCATAAAATAAAAAAATCATAGGTACATTGATAATGACTGGCAGATGACCCCCTTCATAGGTACATTGATAATGACTGGCAGAAGACCCCTATTGATTTTCAGGTCACTAGGTCAAAGATTAAGGTCATAGTGACTCAAAACAGTTTAATGGTTTCCTGTTGATAGCTCAAGAATACTTAGGTCTATGATCATGAAACTTCTCAAGTACATTGATCATGACTGGCAGATGACCCCTATTGATGTTCAGGTCACTAGGTCAAAAGTCAAGTTCACAGTGACAAAAACGTATTCACAATGGCTGCCACTACAACTGACAGCCCATAGGGGGGCATGCATGTTTTACAAACAGCCCTTGTTCTGTGTTAAAATTATGTACACGTCTGCGTTAAATAAATATGTTCACATTTGAAATAAAGCTAAAAATGTGTATTGTTGTTATTAGTAATTTGAACCGAATTGCTCTGTGGGAAGTAAAAGTACTTCAACCAGACCTTAATATGTGGGTAATTAAAGAGCACGAGAAAAGATGAAAATTAAGTTAGCTCAACCATTTTAAGCAATATTACTGGGTCACACTTTTTACGATGCGAAACCTGAAGGGTCCCTAGACTATGATGATTACTTACACGAGGAGTGTCCTATTCATTGCTGCCGCATGATCCTATCAGTAACGAATTAACGCTTGTATCGTTAAAGCAAGTCGTATATTCACGTTTATAAATATTTAAATAGAAAATAAAGGTTTAATTGTCGCATATCCACCGCATGATGTGTTGCTTTATAAAGTACACGTATATTCAAACCGAACAATTTTGTCCTTAGATAAAAATATACTACATGTGATCATATGTGGCCTCACAAGGCTTATTATGAATTTATTATATCGCAATGAGATGTAAATAGTTCATACATGCACAGTGTTCTTTCAACACAACCAAATCACACTTATAGTCGCGTCTTGCGAAAATAGGTCTTAATGCGTATGCGGCCAGCGTAAGTCAAACACGGTCTGCGCTATTTCGCAGTGATTGTTGTTAGGTCAAAAACGTGCATGAAGAAGTCCGGATTTCCGCAGTGATTTGGCCAATGCTGTGGGTGATTTATCTGAAATCAATAATTAAAATATTCTGATTCATTCATTCGGGTCTACAGGCGTGAAATTTCCCCATCATTTAATTGTTTGTTGATAAAGGGTATTTAATGTGAAAAGCTTGGTAAGACAGCTACGCCGAACAACCGAACTAGCATTCATTAATTTGATCAAAATATGCACACAGCAGAATGATTGTGTTTCTTACATGGCTTTTAGAAGAACAGACCATGCAGGCGAGCAGTGAACAATATGATTAGGTTTAGTTGCCCTAACCCTATATACCCTTGGTATGACTTGTGAGTGTTGAACTAATGTGCTACAGCATCACTTAAATACGAACATACGATAGTCAGGTATCCCCGCATAATGACATATAGAATATTACTGGGTAGATACCGCTTGGCAAACTTGAGCCTAAGATAGTCGGTTATACCCGCTTTGTGAAATTAGGAATATAACAGGTTTGATATAGCATTAACAGTACGTACTTGGGGGTTATAGGAAATACCCGCTATATGACTATCATGTATATAACTAAATGACGTCAAAAATACAACTGATGTGATACGGCATTACTTATACGAGCATAGGGTAGTAAGGTATAACTCGCCTCCTACAAAAATGACCTGATTCGATTTGCTTTGAGAGGCCATGTGCCCATTGTGTATTTTCCATACACCCTGAGAAATTTCCATACACCCGGAGTAATCGGTTGAGATATAATGGATACACAGTTAGTAACTGATTGTGTATAGGATATACACCCTCAGTTCCCTTCTCGAGCTTCGCTCTCATACATCATCAGTTACAAACAGTGTAACTAATACGGTATTACTTATAACAGGATGGGGTAGTAGTATATACCGCTATATAACTCGCTAGTATAGTACAGGCTTGATACGGCATTACTTATATACGAGCATTGGGTAGTAGGATATATCCGGTATATAGCTCGCTAGTATAGTACTGGCTTGATACGGCATTACTTATATACGAGCATGGGGTAGTAGGATATACCCGCTATATAACTCGCTAGTATAGTACTGGCTTGGTACGGCATTACTTATATTCGAGCATGGGGTAGTAGGATATATCCGGTACATGACTCGCTAGTATAGTACTGGCTTGATACGGCATTACTTATGTACGAGAATGGGTAGTAGGATATACCCGGTATATAACTCGCTAGTATAGTACTGGCTTGAAACGGCATTTCTTATATACGAGCATGGGGTAGTAGGATATACCCGGTATATAACTCGCTAGTATAGTACTGGCTTGATACGGCATTACGTATATACGAGCATGGGGTAGTAGGATATACCCGGTATATGACTCGTTAGTATAGTACCGGCTTGATACGGCATTACTTATATACCAGCATTGGGTAGTAGGATATAACCGGTATATAGCTTGCTAGTACAGTACCGGCTGGATACGGCATTACTTATATACGAGCATGGGGTAGTAGTATATACCCGCTATGACTCTCTAGTATAGTACCGGTTTGATACGGCATTACTTATATACGAGCATGGGGTAGTAGAATATACCCGCTATATAACTCGCTAATATAGTACTGGCTTGATACGGCATTACTTATAATGAGCATGGGGTAGTAGGATATACCCGCTATATGACTCGCTAGTATAGTACTGGCTTGATACGGCATTACTTATATACGAGCATAGGGTAGTAGTGTATACCCGGTATATGACTCGCTATTATAGTACTGGCTTGAAACGGCATTACTTATATACGACCATGGGGTAGTAGGATATACCCGGTATATAACTCGCTAATATAGTACTGGCTTGATACGGCATTACTTATATACGAGCATGGGGTAGTAGGATATACCAGCTATATAACTCGCTAGTATAGTACTGGCTTGAAACGGCATTACTTATATACGAGCATGGGGTAGTAGGATATACCCGCTATATAACTCGCTAGTATAGTACCGGCTTGATACGGCATTACTTATATACGAGCATGGTGTAGTAGGATATACCCGGTATATAACTCGCTAGTATAGTACTGGCTTGATACGGCATTACTTATACGAGCATGGGGTAGTTGGATATACCCGGTATAAGACTCGTTTACCGGCATGGGGTAGTAGGATATACCCGGTACATAACTCGCTAGTATAGTACTGGCTTGATACGGCATTACTTATATACCAGCATGGGGTAGTAGGATATACCCGGTACATAACTCGCTAGTATAGTACTGGCTTGATACATTATTACTTATATACCAGCATGGGGTAGTAGGATATACCCGCTATATTACTCGCTAGTATAGTACTGGCTTGATACGGCATTACTTATATACGAACATGGTGTAGTAGGGTATACCCGGTATATGACTCGCTAGTATAGTACTGGCTTGGTACGGCATTACTTATATATAAGCATGGGGTAGTAGTATATACCCGCTATGACTCGCTAGTATAGTACCGGCTTGATACGGCATTACTAATGTACGAGCATGGGGTAGTAGGATATATCCGGTATATGACTCGCTAGTATAGTACTGGCTTGATACGGCATTACTTATATACGAGCATGGGGTAGGAGGATATACCCGCTATATAACTCGCTAGTATAGTACTGGCTTGATACGGCATTACGTATATACGAGCATGGGTAGTAGGATATATCCGATACATGACTCGCTAGTATAGTACTGGCTTGATACGGCATTACTTATATACGAGCATGGGGTAGTAGTATATACAATGGCTGTTTGTAAAACATGCATGCCCCCCATATGGGCTGTCAGTTGTAGAGGCAGCCATTGTGTGAATACGTTTTTGTCACTGTGACCGTTGACCTAGTGACCTGAAAATCGATAGGGGTCATCTGCCAGTCATGATCAATGTTCCTATGAAGTTTCATGATCCTTAGTTTCATGATCCTAGGCCTAAGCATTCTTGAGTTACCTTCTTGAAACCATTTTATTATTTGGAATAACTGTGACCTTGACCTAGTAAACTGAAAATCAAGATGGGTCATCTGCCAGTCATGATCAATGTACCAATGAAGTTTCATGATCCTAGGCCTAAGCGTTCTCAAGTTATCATCCGGAAACCATCTGATGGACGGACCGACCGACCGACATGTGGAAAACAATATACCCCCTCTTCTTCGAAGGGGTGCATAATTAGAGAGCGGACACCATGCTCAAAGTTTAAAACGCACTCAGTGACTCCTTGGCCTTGATTTTGACCCGGCATTACCCATATTCGAACTTGACCTAGACATCATATAGATACAACATCTGACCAAGTTTGGTGAAGATCGGGTAAAAACAACTTGAATTAGAGAGCGGACACTTAATACGGACCGACAGACAAGACAGGCAGACGGACCGACAAACTTCGTTTGTGGGGGTATAAAAATGTATTAATAATGCTACTGGTATTTCATTTCTGCGTATTTTAGTCTTATATACAATATGTAAAGTTTCTATTAAAGGCATTATTCCAATTTACTATTCATGACACTAATTTCTACGTTATAAACAAATACTTTCAGATCATTTGCTGTTATTTGTAACTGAACGAGCAAAGAAAAAAATCTTACGTTTTGAATAACTAATAAATCCTTCCAACAATAAGCATTTTTCCTTGTGACTTGACTTTCACTGGGAATCAAACCCAGATCTCCGACTTACTTAGTAAGTCGGCATGTTTTCTTTACACCATGAAAGCGATAAGTTGAAGGAAAAAGCTAATCATTATGTACACAAAATATATTTAACTGATAAAATTTTTAGAAGTCTTTTTCCTACAAGTCTGTATTAACCATTTGACCCCCATGGCATGGCCAGTTTTATGCTAACACAATTGTGTTTAGTTTTACTACATTTACATGATGCTTTGCTGAATACCAAATATCTATGCAGTCAGATTCATAGATAATTTTCCACTTTTTACATATAAGGAAAACAAGATACTACAAAGCAGGGTTAATTAAATTTGGACTTGCTCACATTTTGACAAAATGACAATTTTCCAAAACAATCAAATTATAGAACAAGAGCCCTAAGGTGCTCAACTGTGACCAGAAGTAACTAAACTATTCTGAGAGGGTGTAGTTTAGAATAATAAATGAACTTAATGAAAAATATGTAATTTGTAGACAAATTATTATTTATAAACTTGACTTTGCTTATCATTACAGCAAATGTTTTGACAAACTTTAAACAAGATGTGTTTGTGAAACACAATGTCCCCCTATATGACGTTTGACCTTGTAGGATGACCTTGACCCTTCACCACTCAAAATGTGCAGCTCCATGAGATACACATGCATTTCAAATATAAAATTGCTAGCTTCAATATTGAAGAAGTGACATTACATGATCAATTTTGACCCATATATTTGACCTTGAAGGATGACCTTGACCTTTCACCACTAAAAATGTGCAGCTCAATGAGATACACATGCATGCCAAATATCAAGTTGCTATCTTGAATATTGAAATACTGCAAAAGTGTACATTAAATGAGCGATTTTGACCCATATATTTGTCCTTTGACCTTGAAGGATGACCTTGACCTTTCACCACTCAAAATGTGCAGCTCCATGAGATACATATGCATGCAAAATATCAAGTTCCTATCTTCAATATTGAAAAAGTTATTGCAAATGTTAAAGTTGGCGCAAACCAACCAACCAACAGACCAACCAACAGACAGGGCAAAAACAATATGTCCCCCACTACTATAGTGGGGGACATAAAAAAGGAACACAATTTTAAATGCAACTTCCAGTGTTTACAAGCTTTTTTTAATTTGACATTTTGACCCACTTTTTGACGTTATGTGATCCAGTTTCAAAGTCAGCTGAGATTACATTGGGCCAAATGCTCTGATCATCTTTCATGAAAAATGCACATAAAAAGGGCCAATTGTGTGTTAACAAGGTTCTACTCTAGCACATTAAGAAAAACTGTCATGTCCACTGGCAGCCATGTTAGTCTACAAACCGGAACCAGTTACAAACTCGACAACTGAGCTATCATTAGAATAAATATTCTGACCAAAATTTATGGAGATATGGCTAAAAATGTCACTTCTAGAGAATTTACAAGGTTTCATTATAGCCATATAAAGACAATTGCCTCGTGCTCTAGTGGATATGTTTTTTGAATAGACATAAAAATTTCGAAACTGGACTGAGCCATCATTTGAACAAATATTCGACCAAAATGCATGAAGATTGGAAAAAAAACAGTGACTTCACTAGTGTTCAAAAGGTTTCACTATAGCTATATAAGGAAAACTGCCCAGCCCTGTTACATACGGTCATTTATGAAGTTCCACAACTGTTGTCGTACGTTAAACAGTTTTCTAGATAGTAATTTCCCACTATTTTTTCCATCAGTGCAGCTTATGATCAACAATTAACTAGTCACTTCCACTTTAAACCTGTCCACTGTAAACACAAGGTTTACTGTTTTGACCTTTTTATACTTTTTATTTCGTATTGCTTTTGAAATATCATCTTATATATAATGTTATAATGTTCGCATGTATCTCCAATTATATTCTACAACACCGGTTCAATACATTGAGCTGTACACTATAAATGTAGGGACTAAAATATGATGATAACATTTCTCATCTCTTCTTCTTGTCAATCACTCAAATGGAAACACTGGCCCCTGTGGTACACATTCTTTTTGATCAGCATGTTTTGTCTGCCAAACTGAAAAAAATAATAATCACAAATAAACATTTAAAGAGAAGTTTAATGCCCCAACACTAATCTTTAGTTTCAAAACAATTGTAATGTCCAAACAAAATTAAACTAAAATACCAAAGTGTGCAAATTCAAATGCTTTTTACTTTGAGCTAATAGAGAGAGTTATACAGACAACAAGACATTTGCACATGGTGAATACTTGTGTTATTTGGATAAGGCATTACCATAATATAGTCTGAGCAGTAGTAGGACGCAATGCATGCCTCTCCAACCGCTCAACTATTGTGAGTGCTAGATGATGATTTCAGCTGAGGAGCTAAACAAAAAAGAGCAAGGGCCATAGTTCTGCAAAATTTGGGCTCATACATAATTTATTCCTTTAAGATGCCAATGTCTCCAATGTTGACTAGAAATGGCGCGGCAGAGACCGACGCATATCCCCACGCCGCATGTTTGACCCAGGGGCGCCCCAGGGTTGGTAATGGGGCCATGCATAGTTGACCGTATTGTCATAAGAGAAGTTCAGTATCAATTAGAAGTGAATCGGTGTAGAAATGAAGAAATTATAGTAAAAGGCAATTTTGGGTGGGCGTGGCCTATGTGGGAGGGGCACCCCCGGGTTGGTAATGGGGCCATACATAGTTGAGATTGACCGTATTGTCATAAGAGAGGTTCAGTATTAATTTGAAGTAAATGGGTGAAGAAGTTATCGAAGGATCCAGAAAAGTGTCAGACTGACAGACACAGAGCGCAAACCGTAAGTCCCTCTCCTTTTTCAAGGCTAGGAAACTAACAAGTTTTGATAATAATGTAAAAATAATGGTCAAAACAAGAAACTGATTGAAATACAAAGTTAGGTCGCCCAAAGGGTGTTCTCATTATGTTATATGCACAAACAGGGATTTCAGATATTAAAGGGATCAGGACCATGGATAATTAATAAACCCTCATGTCAATTTCATGTGAATTGCCAGCATTTAATTCTTACGTTCACCTACCATTACTAACATCAAGAGTGTCTTGGTTTGGGTCAAGCTTTCGTATATTGTTTGGAGGCATAGTGTAATAGCTGTGATATTTTAGGAATAAAATGAGCCTAAACACAAAACTGAAGCAAATCTGCACCTTTCTAGGTATATTTTGACCTTTGACCTTGAAGGATGACCTTGACCTTTCACCACTCAAAATGTGCAGCTCCATGAGATACACATGCATGCCAAATATGAAGTTGCTTTCTTCAATATTGCAAAAGTTATGGCAAAATATTAAAGTTGGAGCAAACAAACCAACAGACAGACCAACAGACAGGGCGAAAACAATATGTCCCCCACTATAGTTCATTCCAACGCTCACGGACACTGGAACCCCGGGGAGAGTAGGAAAGCTCCACTATATATATTTCATATATAATAGTCGAGCTAAAAACCCTATTTTACTATGATTCAAGGGCCATAACTCAGGGGTGTCTGGGTCTATTTGGCCCATTATCTAACTTGACCTAGATGTTATTGCCTTACACATTTTCATGAAGTTTGGTGAAGATCTGATGACAATTGCTAGACTTATTGAACGGAAAATAATCCGGACGGACTGACAGACGGACTTACTAACTTACAGACGGACGGATGGACTAACAAACTAAAGGACGGAGCGATTTTAATATGCCCTCAAAATCGCTGGTTCGGGGGCATAAAAACGACATTGTATAAAATGTATTGTATTTCTTAAACTGTATGAACTGTTATAATTATATCATTACATCTTCTCACGCTAGATTGGAAGTCTCTGAACTGTTATATACAGACAGATCAATCCCTAGTTTATCTTCCAGGGATAAGAAGATGTCTTGAAATCATTATGAACTGTTCCATCATTTAAAATACTGTATGAAATAAATGACAAAGTTATGGCCCAGACAAACTTCAGGTTTAAAACACAATAAGTGACCCCATGACCTAGTTTCTGACCGGGCATGATCCATATTCAAACTTGACCTATACATCATCTAGATACAATTTGTGACCAAGTTTGGGTGACGATCTGATGAAATTTCGGGACAGACTGACGGACCGACAAAGTGGTTCCTATATAGCCCCCATTACCAAAAAGATAGTATTACCAGCAGTTGGTTTCAATGGAAATTTCTTACCAGACAAGAGGTTTGATGCAAATTGTTGTGAGGGGAAACTGGAAAATATCTGAAACAAAAATAAAGTCTTATATAATTTGAAGCGCTATATTGTTAAGTCAAATTTTAATATTTGATAATCATAATACTGCTAGCTGTCTGATTACAGAGGAGTCTTCACAACATAATGCGTTAACAGTTTTCCTGCAATAAGCAAACAGGACAAAATCAACAACACGAGTATTTATAATATATTCAGAGACAAAGATGATCCATCCATGTCTTTGGAAATAAACAAAGGGCATTTATTTTGGCCTCATTTTAGCCATGTTGATAAATATAATGGGTCATACTGCTTGGTGTGTTACAAGAAACACCATCAAAACCAGTGCTCCAGCTTGGCATGAATGGAAGGGCGCAGCACCCTGCCATTCAAAGATTCCAACCTGTCAACCTTGGACAACCTTCATGCCCTTTGATGAAAATGCCGAGTTGGGAATAGGGAGTTACAGTTGTAAAATAGTACGCGAATATCATTTGCCATTTAAAAGGAATCATGATGTTCAAACTTAACCTTTGATCTAGAAGTTGGCAAAGGGTTTGTTTTTAGTTGGTCGCATTTTAGAATTTACAGAGCATATTTTGCAAATCAGTGTGTGCTTAGAAGCCTTAGCTACGGAAAGAACCGCAACTCAATTTGCTAAGAACGATCACCACTGCCTGTCTGCAACAGATGACAAATGATTCTGCTCTAGCAGTGAGTGTATATACCAGCTTGTAAGACGACATTGGCCAGACTAGTGTTTATCATTAAAGTCTGTACGCATTTGTACCATTTTTGACCTCATCCAAGATATCATTGGGACAAATCTTCGGACAAAGTTTCATGATGATCAGACAATAAATGTGGCCTCTAGAGTGTTAACAAGGTTTTACTATATAGCCATAAAAGAACAAATGCAGAGCCCACTGGCAGCCATGTTTTTCAACCAATCAGCATCATGTTTGAACTCGTCCAAGATATTATTGGGATGAATCTTCTGACCATTTTTCATGAACATCGGAAATAAAAGTGGCCTCTAAAGTGTTAACAAGACTTTACTATAGCCATATAATGAAAAAAATGCCCCGCCCCCTGGAAGTCGTGTTTTCCAAGCAAATGTACCCATTTTCAAACTCTTTCAAGATATCATTGAGACCAATCTTCTAACCAAATTTCATGAAGCTTGACAATAAATGTGGCCTCTAAAGTGTTAACAAGGTTTTACTAAAGCCCTATAAGGAAAAATGCCCCGCCCCCTGGTGGCCATGTTTTTATAGCAACCATACCCATTTTCGAACTCATTCAAGACATCATTGGGACAAATCTTCTGACCAAGTTTCATAAAGATCAGACAATAAATGTGGCCTCTAGAATGTTAACAAGGTTTTACTATAGCCATAGAAGGAAAAATGCTCTGCCCCCTGGCAGCCATGTTTTTCAACCAATCAGCATCATTTTAAAACTTGTCCAAGATATTATTGGGATGAATCTTCTGACCATGTTTCATGAAGATCCGACAATAAATGTGGCCTCAAGGGTGTTAACAAGATTTTACTATAGCCATTTATAGCCATATTAGGAAAAATGCCCCGCCCCTTGGCAGCCATGTTTTTCAAGCAAACATAACCATTTTCAAACTCATCCAAGATATCATTGAGACCAATCTTCTGACCAAATTTCACGAAGATTGGACAATGCGGCCTCTAGAGTGTTCACACGGTTTTACTAAAGCCATATATAACCATATATGGACCATATATAAATAACCATAAAAGGAAAAATGCCCCGCCCCCTGGTGGCCATGTTTTTAAAGCAACCAAAACCATTTTCAAACTCATCCAAGATATCATTGGAAAAATGTTCTGACCAAGTTTCATGAAAATTTGACAATAAATGTGGCCTCTAGAGTGATAACAAGGTTTACTATAGCCATATAAGGAAAATGCCCCACCTCATAAATGCCATGTTTTTCAACCAACCGGCGTCATTTTAAAACTTGTCAAAGATATTATTGGGTTGAATCTTAAGTAATATGCATATAATAATGGAAAAAGGGCCATTATTCTTACAAAATGCTTGATACAGTTGTCTGCTCTTCTTTATAGATTGGGGTCATGTTGGTAAATAAGTGTGCAAAATATGAAAGCAATATGTCAAGGGACGTTGAAAATATTTTAGGTGGTACGCCAACTTCAACATAGATTTATCAATAATATGAATATTCAAAATGGTAAAGGGGCCATAATTATTACAAAATGCTTGATAGAGTTGTCTGCTCTTGTTTATAGGTTGGGGTCATGTTGGTAAAGAAAAATGCAAAATATGAAAGCAATATGTCAAGGGACATTGAAAATATTTGGGGTAGTAAACAAACTTAAACATTTGCTGCATTTTCTAAGTGGAAAAGGGGCCATAATTATTACAAAATGCTTGATAGAGTTGTCTGCTCTTGTTTATAGGTTGGGGTCATGTTTGTTAAGAAGTATGCAAAATATGAAAGAAATATGCCAAGGGACATTGAAAATATTTGGGGTAGTACGCAAACTTTTAACATTTGCATGCTCACACTAACGCCAATGCTAAGGCTAACGCAAACGCCGGGTTAGTAGAATTGCTCCACTATATAGATTTCATATATAATAGTCGAGCTAAAAAGGGTCTTTCTGTAAATCTTTAAGAGAACAAATTAAAAACTCAACAGGCCTTTTTATTATTAAATATGCTTGTTTCCATATATAATTTAAGGCCCTAAAATCATTCAGGATATAACTTTGAACATTTTTTACAGAAATAAAATGATCTTAAAGTTCTCTGCAATGCAAAGTAATTTTTACACACTAGATATTTAAAAAAAAAATTGTTAACTTGTCCATGCTATTCGGGCCAGCTGTGCTCTAACTGCCTATGGAAAATCTTGATTATATATATATTATATATATATACCTGTTGTGACCCTTGAGATCCTTATGAAATGTTCATAATTCACTAATAACTGTATGTAAAAAAAATAGTATTACCAGATAATCGGGTTCAAAAGTTATTTCTTTCAAGACAGGATGGTTGGTGGGAAATGTCTTCCGACGAAACTGAAAAACATCTAAAACAAAAAGAAAGTGACTTCTTGTATAATTTGAAGCACTATTCATTTTAATACAATTGTGTTTTGACAGCCATAGTTCTGCTGAGCCTAAAAATTAAAAGTAGGTCAACAAAACACAAAATGAAATCCAATGCACCACCAAATCTTCAACATATCCCATTAATAAAATTAATTTTTATATATAGACGGTTTTGATACATGGCACAACATCAGGGGTGTCAAATGTCCCAAATTTGAAATCCTTATGATAAAGTCTGGAGTCTGAGGCTGTAGGTCCCTTACAGGTAGAGCCCCCCAAAGCCATAGTTCATTGTTCTTTTTATACTATAGTCTTAGTTGCTATTTCTGGTGAGTAAAATGCAAAATATTATAAGCCAGACCACCAGTAACACTCGATGTGTAATTGTCATTTTATATAAATGTTATGAAGAACATTAATAACAAGGGCTGTTTGTAAAACATGCATGCCCCCCATATGGGCTGTCCGTTGTAGTGGCAGCCATTATGTGAATACGTTTTTTGTCACTGTGACCTTGACCTTTGACCTAGTGACCTGAAAATCAATAGGGGTCATCTGCGAGTCATGATCAATGTACCTATGAAGTGTCATGATCCTAGGCAAAAGCATTCTTGAGTTATCATCCAGATTTTTTTTTACTGTTTCGGGTCACCGTGACCTTGACCTTTGACCTAGTGACCTGAAAATCAATATGGGTCATCTGCATGTCATGATAAATGTACCCATGAAGTTTCATGAACCTAGGCGTAAGCGTTCTTGAGTTATCATCGGAAACCATTTAACTATTTCGGGTCACCGTGCATTTGGCTTTGACATAGTTACCTCAAAATTAATACGGGTCATCTGCTAGTCATGATCAATCTACCCATAAAGTTTCATGATCCTAGGCATATGTGTTCTTGAGTTATCATCCGGAAACCATTTTACTATTTCGGGTCACCGTGACCTTAACATTTGACCTACTGACCTCAAAATCAATAGGGGGTCATCTGCGAGTCATGATCTATCTACCTATGAAGTTTCATGATCCTAGGCGTATGCGTTTTTGAGTTATCAACCGGAAACCATTTACTATTTCGGGTCACCGTGACCTTGACCTAGTGACCTCAAAATCAATAGGGGTCATCTGCAAGTCATGATCAATCTACCTATGAAGTTTCATGATCCTTGGCATATGCGTTCTTGAGTTATCATCCAGAAACCATTTTACTATTTCGGGTCACCATGACCTAGAGCTTTGACCTAGTGACCTCTAAATGAATAGGGATCATCTGCGAGTCATGATCTATCTTCCTATGAAGTTTCATGATCCTAGGCCTAAGCGTTCTTGAGTTATCATCCGGAAACCACCTGGTGGACGGACCGACAGACCGACCAACCGACATGTGCAAAGCAATATACCCCCTCTTCTTCGAAGGGGGGCATAATAAATGTTAATCCACTAACCATACAGTAAAACAACTGTCCAAAAATATATCCAGATATGTCTTTTGCAAATGAAATAATATATGCACTTAGTTTGACAGCAGAAAATGGAAATTTAATGATGGGGGACATATGCTACATTTTGTAGTATGTAAGATTTCTGGAAAGTAGCCAAGACTAAGAGGTTAGGTCAGTTACCTTTTATGTCCGTGTCAGCGGATAACCAATCAGACAATAGTAAAACAAGGGACAAAATTGTCACAAAACCAGGTTTTCAATGTAGAAAAAAGTCTGATAGAGGGAGACAACTCAAACTGAACTGATTGTTTATAATTAACCCCCTTTGTTTCAAAATAAATATATTTTTAGTTGTGGCGACCTTGACCTTGGAGATATTGACGTAATTCTAAAGTGCGATACAACGTCCCACGATGGTGAACAAATATGCCAAATCATTTTTAAGTCTCACAATGAATGACATAGTTTTGGCCCGGACAAGCTCTTTTATGGCCATTTGTGACCTTTGAACTCAAAGTATGACCTTGACCTTGGATATATTGACGATATTCTTTTGAGCGACACACCGTCTAATGATGGTGAACAAATGTGCCAAATGATTTTAAATTCTCACCAAGAACCACAACGTTATGGCCCAGACAAGCTTGTTCCTTCCGCCCGCCAGCCGGCATTTGCCAATCTAATAACCCGTTTTTTTCTTTGGAAAACCTTGTTAAAAAGACCAGGAAAAATCCATACTAAGCACACATGCCCGGCATGCCAATGAAGCAATTACAATATTTGTTCACACCCCCTTAAAACAAATCATCGGATTTACACCGATCTAAAATTCAATCCTGAATGGCTCAAATCGGGATTTCCAAATAATCCGGACAATTAACACCCTTGCAACATGCATGGGTTGCTAAGTTACTAAATGTCCTACATATAACAAATTCAGAATTTGTGTACCATCCCACTCACATAAATAGCAATTGCAAGATGATGTCCATTACAAACCTGTTTGTTATCATTCTGACCTTTGTGTACTTCTATAGTTTTTCAAATTTTAATGTGATTAAAGTGCAAACACCTGATTATAGAAGGTATACCTAAGATCATATTGCTTGCCATGAGTAATAATCCAACAGATTGGCTTTGTTTGTATGCCAATAGATAGAGCTTGCACATTCTTTTTTAATATGTGGTTATGGACAACTGTAAACATTACTTCATGTATTTTAAGGGGCCTTTGCATTTTTTGGTAAATTGACAAAATAAAACAAGAGCTGTCACCATAGGATGACTTATGCCCCCTATAAATGCTTGATAGAAGTTATGAGCTTTTCCGAAACCTAAACACAGATTTCGAAACCTAAACGCGGACCCTAAGTTCAAGGTCACAGGGGTCAAAATTTGTGTGCGTATGGAAAGGCCTTGTCCATATACACATGCATACCAAATATGAATGTTATATCTCAAGGGACATAGAAGTTATGAGCATTTTTCAATATCTAAACGCAGATTTCGAAACCTAAACGCGGACCCTAACTTCAAGGTCAGACCGCAGGGCTTTTTTTCCTTCTTTGCGAGTGGCCCTGGAAGGACATTTCACAATTTTGATAGGGACAATTAACAAACCTAACAGGGCCATGAATTTTTACAAAATTGGCCGTTTTTCACAATTTCAACAATTTCACGGCTCGGTTTTTCACAATTTTAAGAAGTTCGCGACTCAATTTTTCACAATTTTGAATAGTTCGCGACTCAATTTTGAAAAGTTCACGACTCATTTTTTCACAATTTTGAAAAGTTCACGACTCATTTTTTCACAAAGTGAGGGTGCCAGGGCCGCTTCACAAAGTCAGGAAAAAAAGCCCTGAGGTCACAGGGGTAAAATTTTTTGTGCGTATGGAAAGGCCTTGTTCATATACACATGCATACCAAATATGAAGGTTATATCTCAAGGGACATAGAAGTTATGAGCATTTTTCAAAACCTAAACGCAGATTTCGAAACCTAAACGCGGACCCTAAGTTCAAGGTCACAGGGGTAACAATTTTTGTGCGTATGGAAAGGCCTTGTCCATATACACATGCATACCAAATATGAAGGTTATATCTCAAGGGACATAGAAGTTATGAGCATTTTTCAAAACCTAAACGCAGATATTGAAACCTAAACACGGACCTTAAGTTCAAGGTCAAGGTCACAGGGGTAAAAATTTGTGTTCGTATGGAAAGGCTTTGTCCATATGCACATGCATACCAAATATGAAGGTTATATCTCAAGGGAAATAGAAGTTATGAGCATTTTTCGAAACCTAAACGCAAAGTGTGACAGAAATACGGACCGACAGACGGACAGTCTGATAACTATATGCCCCGTTTTCTTTGAAAGGGGGCATAAAAATTGTTTCAGACTTGCACATTTTTGTTGCAGTTATGATATTTGTGAGAAAACAGTTATACTTAACATTAACAACCTGAAAATGATAAATCGTTGCAAAGTAAAACAATTGAATAATTTGGAGTTCTGTTGTCGTTTTTTGTGACACTACGAGCTTTGCTTATAGAAACTATAAGTATAAAATATTGTATGAGCATGGATGGCCGTCTTAGCGTTAGACTTTTACTCCAGAGGTCAGTGGTTCGAGCCCAGATGAGGATTACTTTTTCTTTTAATTTGTTCTTGTTTTTTAATTGAGCTTTTTAGATTTAATGTTTACATTTATAAATATAACCCATTTAATGACAAACTTCAATACATGCCATAATCTGTTATAAGGTCCCTTAAATACCAAGATGAGTATCAAGGAACCTGAGTGAAACATTTTATTTTATTTCGGATATATACAGGACTGCTTATTGGAAACAAAAAGTTTGCTCGATTCTTGAATGACTTACAAAAATGTTTATCAAATCAAGTAGGTTCGTTTATTCTTCGTCTGTTGTCCCATCTCGCCAACAGTCAACCAGCTCCCTCCAGGCTTGTCAGTTCCAGGCGAGTCTCTCTAGCTGCCCCCATTTTGGCCCATCTGCTTAGAATCTGCATCCAGGTCACGGCGCCAGGTGTTACTGTATTTGAAATAAGGTAGGTTGGATGCCATTAAATGTGACTTTAAACACCATAATGACAGACAAAATAACAGGTTTATTTCCCTTCAATTAATAACAAGCAAATTCATTGAATTGATATCCCCCGCTAATTAGCTTCTGGACACAAAAGTGTTATATTTGACACTCAGGAAGCATTTTTTTAGGTTCGAAGGGCCATAACTCCGTTATTAACAGATAGTGTACAATGCCATTTGGCATGCATCATCCTCTTATCTATACATATACTCATACCAAGTTTCAATGAAATCCACCAAAGCACTTCCAAGATATGGCTCCCAACACAAAAGTGCCGGATGGACGGAAAGACTGGCGGACAAGGCCAAAACAATATCCCTCCGCCTATTGCAGGGTGATAATAACATGAATGTAAATTAAAGCCAGCACATATATGAATTAACTGCCTAGATGGGTGTATTAAATATAATTTAGGGCTGTACAATACTTACTGACATGTGAGCATATATTTACTTTTAGTAAATATAAATAAATGTAACAGTAATACTTACACACTTGTGACTGTGAGTTTATACATGTAACTAAACTTCCTTTATAATTTTATAACAGTTTTTTTTATTCCTGCCATAGTATAAAGAAGTCACTTGCTCAATAACACATTTAAGCATGAGCTGTTTATTTTTAATCTGCATACATAAGAAAACATCGAAAAAAAACACAAGAGGAGCATGTATCCGAAAGTAAATTACGTCCGAAATCAGGCAAGTTAAGCATGCGCGAAATTCACCAAAACATCGATTAAATATGGTTTAAACAGAATCATATGTAAAACGTGAATGATAAATTAAACATTATCCAACAAAAGCATGCAGCTTTAACCAAAAAACAACAGCAAACATCAGCAATATAGCGATGTTGTTGAATAACTCGGCGAAGGCTAGCAAGAAGAGAATTTTCCAGGGGAAACAACTAAAAAGTAATGCAAACGGATTTAAATGGCTCATGCACGAAAGTTTATAATATAGCAACAACACATGATTTAGCTATAGAATTAGAATGCGAAAGATTTTTTTAACTATTACTCGATGATTCCTTAACTAAATAAAATATCAATAAAAGTTAAAACTTTGAGTTTGACCTACTTAGCAATCAATGGTCAAAACAACCTCGAAATAGCTTTTTCTTCATGTCAACAATACAATTGTTGAGTTAATGTTGACGTAATACTAATAATGATAATACTATCCATATTCTCTACCTAGAATATTCATCATATTAAAATATCCAATAAATGTAGTATATTTCTTTTCACGCTAACAATTCAAGATGGCTTACAATCGGTTTTGCTTGGGCATGCGCATTGCAAGCCTAATTGGTTTGGTCCCGCCTTTTTCTCCATATATGGTCATTTGAGCTTGTGGACGGCCGTGGACCATCCACCTACAGGTAAAGATCGTGCGTTACTGCAGCAGTGTTCGAAACATCATCATGAAAACAAGCAATCGCGTTTGGTCATTATATACGGATATAAAATACTTGCGGAAAATAAATTAAATGTGTAGATTTATGGTATCATAAAATGCTAGATTTGTATCGCTCATTATCACTAGAGAAGGGTTTTCAATATACATGTACATGCAAAGACAGTTCAATTTGCAAAATATGCAGGTGTTTTTTCAATTGGAATGCTTAAATTATGAATATTTTCATTCAATGTAAACGAAACGAAAATTCATTCAATGTAAAAGAAAATTAAAACTGCATTTCAAAATTGAAATTTATTAAGCTATTCTAAGGCTTTGTTTTATGACTGATTCAATACACCCCTTACACTTAATTTCAATCTCTGATGAAAAATAACACTAACGCATCCACACCACTTATAATAATATTCAAATTATTACATGTTTTATAATTTTTGAAATATCATTTATTAAAGTCTTACTTAAAAAAGAATACGGGTATTTATAGTTTTGTTTTGTGAAATTGTAAGTATTAAGTCTTCCGACGACCTCTACTCTGATACAATATAATAGGCCGCGATTGAGAAGTTGACGGCCAATCTATTTTTAGTAACGGAAAAAACTTCTTGTGACGTCACACAAAAACCTCCTATAGACGCTATCGCGTGAACTAGGTGAACTGGAATTTTCTTTAGACCAGAGATATGTTAAATGAATATATTCAGCGATATAATTATGGTATATCAATTATAGATGCTTAGTGTGTTTTCATCAATACCATCATAAATATTATTTTTGATTAATTTAACAAGAATTATTCCACCATATTGACTAATGTATTAAGCATGGGCGCGATGATTCTCGATACTGTTAATAATCGAATCAAATAGCAATGCCCGATACACCACTAAAACAGGTTTGTTCGAAGAACGCGCGTATAAATATTTAAAATATGTACGGATACTTCGCGTGTGATCGGTTGACTCATATATGTATTAATTTCACTTCCATTCTTCTTTTGTTTATTTTCTGTTTTATATCTATAGGTGTTTGACCAGCAATATGTAATAATGTAAAATAAGCCGCGAAAACTCCGTGTAACATCTCGTACTGCGTTTGATGCAGCTAAGAACTGCACAGAAAAAGACATTCGCTATCTTTGATCTCATTCATTGAACTCTTTACCTTTCGCCAACTCCAACCACATTCAACGCCGTATATATCTTTTTTAAAGACATTTCTTGTTACTTCCTGAGTCGCAATAACAACGCATTATTATTAAGAACGCGACGGGGCAGGGACCGATGTATGGGTACCTAGACGCTGTTATTAGCTAAATATACTATTTAACTAGATAGGTACAGACTAGATATATCTGCTAGATCTAGACAGGGACCTATGCAAACAATAGGTCCCTGATCTAGATCAAGACAAAGTGTACCAAAAATTCATGTTTATTTTATTAACATCGTAGACTTATATATTACATTAGTGTTTGTAGTTTTGTTTTATATATATATATATATATATTCTACTTTTACAGTGGTAACCGTATAATTATGAACTCATTCGCCAGTCATTAATCGACAACGAATGTTATTGCTCTGCGTTTCTCGGCTTGTTCCGTGCGGTTCCGTTAGTTCACCGATAAAATTCCAAATGTTTTTCATATGCTTGCACAAGAGCCGCAACACGGAAAAATAGGTCATTGCAAGGCATAAAGAACAGACATAAACATGAGCAACGGTTACATGAGAGGTATTTGTGATAATCATTATAAGATTTGACATGTAATGAAACACTGATTTTAATATATATGAGATGGATTTGTTGGCTGCTGTATTGACGGAATTTCTCCATCTGTTTACGCTGACTAGACTAATAACCGTTTTCGTCCCCAGTTTTTTATATCGTAACCCTAATGGTTCGAAACTAAAAGAAACCAACTCTAGTCGAAATCCATTTAATTCTGTTTCGAAATTTACTCTTTTTAAGCTGGACTAACAGATAACCATACTATCCAGAAGTGTTAGTTAGTGTACTATGGTTATTGCATGGAGATAAGTTGTTAATGACAAATATCTGCTCTAGTGTTACACTGATGTTGGCATATCGTGAATAATGCTCTTGAATGCTCTTCGTGATTTCCACGTTTTTCATGTAAACAAATTATGTCTCAAGTATGTGTATACAATCGAGTTCAATCAACCTTATACATTGTTACAAGCACAATACCTGTTATTGCCATCAATTTGCAAGTCATTTTTTAAATCGCCCCCTTAGTGCAAAAAGTACCATGTGGCATTGGAATGAAAAGTCACATGGTACCTTTTTGCAACAATTCATCGAAATACTCAAAACAAAAAAATTAACAAAAAATGTTACAAAACGGAAGACAGAAGTTTTGAATTGACATTTCAATCTATCATACCGAGGTTCGGGAGATAGTAAGTGTATTGCGATTGGTTGATTAGACACGAGATCGTTCTCGCAGAGGATCTCAGAAATAGTCAATATTTTCAAATAGAGAATACATGGCTTTTTCCATTTCAAAACTTACATATTTAAATGATCCGTTGATGTGTTTGAAACTTTGGATTAATATCAATATTATGCGAGCTTACGATATCATGTAAGTTGTTTTAACTTGCGCATTGGCAATATATTTACGATCTGTTTGTGTTTATTTATCCCAGAAAATAGTTTATGTTGCTAATTTTGCCAATAAAACTTCCGCCTGGATTCCAGGGGTAACTTTCCATGTAAAAAGGCTTAATCAGTTGCAACCCCCAGCGATCTGGATGGTCCATATCTGAGAGTTGGATTATTTCAACTAGGCATATATCGTATGGTTCTCTCATATCGATCATATCAATCTTTTTGTTTACAATAAGAACAAGGCTGTCAGGATGATGTCACATTCTTGCTCTCCAAGTATTTTATTTCACTTACATGACTTGATTTAAAATGAATACAAACTTAACCAAAATGAGTAAACAGGTATAATGGAATTTCAAAATCTTACTTCAACTAAATAATAAAAATGTATCCATACTCCATACATTTTATTGGTCCCCTTCCATTAATTTCCACATTAATTGCAAAGTGAAGCAGACGACTGCACTACTATTGTCCCCTACCGCTGAAACCGGAGGGGACTTATGGTTTGCGCTCTGTCAGTCTGTTTGTCTGTCAGTCTGTCCGTCACACTTTTCTGGATCCTGCGATAACTTTAAAAATTTTTCATATTTTTTCATGAAACTTATAACATGGATAGATAGCAATATGGAGATTATGCACGTCATTATACCCCCACAAACAAAGTTTAGGGGGGTATATAGGAGTGAGCTTGTCTGTCTGTCGGTCGGTCTGTATTAAGTGTCTGCTTGCTAATTCAAGTAGTTTTCATCTGATCTTCACCAAACTTGGTCAGAATTTAATCCACATGATGTCTAGGCCAAGTTCGAACATGGGCCTTGTCGGGTCAAAAACTAGGTCACGGGGTCACTTAGTACGTTTTAAACATTCAGCATGTTGTCCGCTCTCTAATTCAAGTAGTTTTCATCCGATCTTCATCAAACTTGGTCAGAAGTTGTATCTAGATGATCTTAAGGCCAAGCCTTGCCGGGTCAAAAACTTGGTCACGGGGTCACTTAGTGCGTTTTAAACATTCAGCATGTTGTCTGCTCACTAATTCAAGTAGTTTTCATCCGATCTTCACCAATTTGGTCAGAAGTTGTATCTAGATGATCTTTAGGCCAAGTTCGAACATGGGCCTTGCCGGGTCAAAAACTAGGTCACGGGGTCACTTAGTGCGTTTTTTAACATTCAGCATGATGTCCTCTCTCTTATTAAAGTAGTTTTCATCCGAGCTTCACCAAACTTGGTCAGAAGTTTTATCTAGATGATCTGAAGGCCAAGTTCGAACATGGGCCATGCCAGATTAAAAACTAGGTCCCAGGGTCACTTAGTACGTTTTACACATTGAACATGGTGTCCGCTCTCTATTTCAAGTAAATTAAATCCGATCTTCACCACACTTGGTCAGAAGTTGTAACTAAATGATGTGTAGGTCAAGTTCGAACATGGGCCATGCCGGGTCAAAAACTAGATTACATGGTCACTTAGTGTGTTTTAAACCTCACCATGTTGTCCGCTCTCTAATTCAAGTAGTTTTCATCCAATCTTCACCAAACTTGGTCAGAAGTTGTATCTAGGTGATGTCTAGGTCAAGTTTGAATATGGGTCATGCCGGGTCAAAAACAAGATCACAGGGTCACTTAGTGCCTTTTAAACATCACAATGTTGTCCGCTCTCTAATTCAAGTAGTTTTCATCCAATCTTCACCAAACTTGGTCAGAAGTTGTATCTTGATAATGTCTAGGGCAAGTTTGAATATGGGTCATGCCGGGTCAAAAACAAGGTCACAGGGTCACTTAGTGCCTTTTAAACATCACAATGTTGTCCGCTCTCTAATTCAAGTAGTTTTCATCCAATCTTCACCAAACTTGGTCAGAAGTTGTATCTAGATGATGTCTAGGTCAAGTTTGAATATAGGTCATGCCGGGCCAAAAACTAGGTCGTGGGGTATCTTAGTGCGGTTTAAACATTCACCATGTTGTCCGCTCTCTACTTCAAGTAGTTTTCATCCAATCCTCACCAAACTTGGTCACGCGTTTTATCTAAATGATCTCTCTGACAAGTTTGAACATGGGCCATTCTGGGCCTAAAACTAGGTCACGGGGTAACTTAGTGCGTTTTTTAACATTCAGCATGGTGTCCACTCTCTAATTCAAGTAGTTTACATCCGATCTTCACCAAACTTGGTCAGAAGTTTTATGGAGATGATCTTAAGGCCAAGTTAGAACATGGGCCTTTCTGGGTCAAAAACTAGGTCAAGGGGTCACTTAGTGCGTTTTAAAAATTGAGCATGGTGTCCGCTGTTTTTTGTGAAGACGACATGCAAAATATTATGTGTCAATGCGGCATGCGGGGGTATTCGTCACATCTGTGACAAAGCTCTAGTTTCATTTTGTTGCTATGTCAATAATAATGGTTGCTATGGCAACAAATATATATATATATAAATAAATAAAAAAGGGAAAAAAATACTGACAATGGTGGAGTTTCAACAGAAGGGGACCATATTGTTTGGCAATGTCTTGTTATATCAAATCTTTTAATTGTTAGGTGAATTAGTTAAGTTGGCCTAATGCCTATTGCAATCAATCAATCGGATTATCTCCCTTTACGGTGTAACGTCGCCATACAAAGTAAACACGCGTGTAATAGATGTTCTTATGTTGTGCATGAAACTATCTGCTTTACATCGTTAAATATGCTGTAAATAAACAATTTTGACATGAATATAACGGGAAATAAATAAATGTTTGAAGGTAACGCGTTTATTGCCAAATTGTTTGTATTAATTAACAAATATTTTAGCTCATTTTCTTAACCTCTCGATACGCGGTAATCCGAGGATATATCCTTGAATCTCAAGTCTTTGGCAGTGAGATTACAAAATATTTGAGATAAAAAATATTTAAGGAAGAAAGTTTAATGTTATTGACACTGTATTATTTAGCAGTGCACATATTCAGGTCAAGTTTTTATAATTCTGATGATAATTCTGATGATATCTTCCTTTGACAGTCCTAGAGGGATCAATTCTTTTGTAATGTTTTAACTTCAGCAAACCTGTTTTATACTGATAGTACTGACCAGACCTGTTTATGTGTCGCAGAGTTAAAATATTAAACAGGTCCCATCTTTGTTGTTTCACAGTATTCAATCAGAGAAATCAGTGTCGAGTTAAAGTGGTCATTCTACAAATGTAAATAAGGTTTATATTTATTACTTGCTGGTGTAGTGTATTGACTTGTCTAATTTATTTTTATTCAGTATAATTTGGTAGCTGCATAATCATGAATTCTTTTCCCCAGCAGAGAAAGCTGTGGTTACCGGTTTGCAGACCACTGATGGTGTCATAGTTATCACAGGTAATGTTCTTACTGCACTGAGTTTCAGCACTGGTAGAAGACTGACTTCGTCAAAAAAGTTGAACTTCAGCATTACATTTTTTTTTAATCAATGCTTAGTTCATTACTGATCAATTTTGAACATGTTTTTTGCTCAGTCTTTCAAGAAATAAACAAGTGTGGGTAATGCATTATTGTTATTAATCTGTGATGCACAGTACCCAGTGCTCCAACTAGGCCTAAATTGAAGGGCGCCCCGCCCTGCCCCTCTGAACCTCCGCCCTGCCCTTCCTAGGGCTCCCCTGCCTTTAAAAAAAAGGACAAAATTTATATATATTTTTTTTTTACATGTGGTTATTAATAAATCTCTTATTACATTGTAATTAATTTATTTCTCATTGTAGACATTATATTTGAATGGTTTAATAATAATGGGAATATGAGATTCTAACAATAATTAATAACATATAAATTAACATGCAACAGGAAGCATTCCAGAAACGCCAGTGCGCTCGAAAGTGCCCTTTGACAAAATACTGCGCGTGGGAAGTGCCCTTTGGCAAAAAAGCCCCCCCTGCCCTTTTCATATCCTAGCCGGAGCACTGGTACCACATTACATCATTATGTACCCTTCTAGTTGGAATAATATGTTGTTAAGGGGGAAGCTTATCTTATCATTTTCTTAAAAACTTTGTGTACAGATATTTTTTCAAAATAAGAACATGTGTGGTATAGTATGTGTTGTCTTTTCTCTTGATGAATTCTTCTATGTCATGTATAATACATCTGTAAGGTTTTAACAGAGCTCTTGAAATAAGAAACCACTGAAGAAAGTTATATATGTTACAATAGCTTATACTGTTTACCAAAAAAGTCCTTGAAGTATAATTATGCACTTTGCTCTTTTAATTTTTTACAGCTCACAACGTGCTAATGGTGAGCTTTTGTGATCGCTTTTTTGTCTGTCATGCGTCGTGCACCGTCAACATTTGCCTTGTTAACTCTCTAGAGGCCACATTTATTGTCTGATCTTCATGAAACTTGATCAGAAGATTCATCCCAATAATATCTTCTTAACGAGTTCGAAAATGATGCTGGTTGGATGAAAAACATGGCCACCAGGGGGCGGGGCATTTTTCCTTATATGTCTATAGTAAAACCTTGTTAACACTCTAGAGGCCACATTTATTTTCCGATCTGTATGAAACTTGCTCAGAAGATTTGTCCCAATGATATCTTGGATGAGTTCAGAAATGGTAACCTTTGCTTGAAAAACATGGCTGCCAAGGGGCGGGGCATTTTTCCTTATATGGCTATAGTAAAATCTTGTTAACACTCTATAGAGGTCACATTTATTTTCCAATCGTCATGAAAATTGGTCAGAAGATTTGTCCCAATTATATCTTGGATGAGTTTGAAAATGGTTTTGGTTGCTTTAAAAACATGGCCACCAGGGGCGGGGCATTTTTCCTTATATGGCTTTATATGGCTTAAGTAAAACCTTGTTAACACTGATATCTTGGATGAGTTCGAAAATAATTATGTTTGCTAGAAAAACATGGCTTCCGATCTTCATGAAACTTGCTCAGGAGATTTGTCCCAATGATATATTGGATGAGTTCAGAAATGGTAACCTTTGCTTGAAAAACATGACTGCCAAGGGGCGGGGCATTTTTATGCCCCCCTTCGAAGAAGAGGGGGTATATTGCTTTGCTCATGTCGGTCGGTCGGTATGTCGGTCTGTCCACCAGGTGGTTGTCGGATGATAACTCAAGAACGCATACGCCTATGATCATGAAACTTCATAGGTAGATTGATCATGACTTGTAGATGACCCCTATTGATTTTGAGGTCACTAGGTCAAAGGTCAAGGTCACGGTGACCCGAAATAGTAAAATGGTTTCCGGATGATAACTCAAGAACGCATACGCCTAGGATCATGAAAGTTCATGGGTAGATTGATCATGACTTGCAGATGACCCCTATTGATTTTGAGGTCACTAGGTCAAAGGTCAAGGTCACGGTGACCCAAAATAGTAAAATGGTTTCCGGATGATAACTCAAGAATGCATACGCCTAGGATCATGAAACTTCATGGGTAGATTGATCAGGACTCGCAGATGACCCCTATTGATTTTGAGGTCACTAGGTCAAAGGTCAAGGTCACGGTGACCCGAAATAGTAAATGGTTTCTGGATGATAACTCAAGAATGCATACGCCTAGGATCATGAAACTTCATGGGTAGATTGATCAAGACTCGCAGATGACCCCTATTGATTTTGAGGTCACTAGGTCAAAGGTCAAGGTCACGGTGACCCGAAATAGTAAAATGATTTTCGGATGATAACTCAAGAACGCATACGCCTAGGATCATGAAACTTCATGGGTAGATTGATCATGACTTGCAGATGACCCCTATTGATTTTGAGGTCACTAGGTCAAAGGTCAAGGTCACGGTGACCCGAAATAGTAAAATGGTTTCCGGATGATAACTCAAGAACGCATACGCCTAGGATCATGAAACTCCATGGGTAGATTGATCATGACTTGCAGATGACCCCTATTGATTTTGAGGTCACATGGTCAAAGGTCAAGGTCACCATGACCCGAAATAGTAAAATGATTTTTGGATGATAACTCAAGAACGCTTTTGCCTAGGATCATGACACTTCATAGGTTCATTGATCGTGACTCGCAGATGACCCCTATTGATTTTCTGGACACTAGGTCAAAGGTCAAGGTCACAGTGACAAAAAACGTATTCACACAATGGCTGCCACTACAACGGACAGCCCATATTTTATTCTGTTTCCACACTGTCCAGTTAAGAGACTTACAAATTGAATTTTTGACACATGTACATTCATAATGATGTATAAGCCTTTGTTTTTGTGCCAGTAAATACTATGTTTATGGAAATGACGAGAGAATTTAACATTTAAAAAACCAATGTAATATGATATGGCAACAGGACAGTTGTGATTTGCTGGGTCATTTCTATTTAGCTTGACCATCCAAGATGTTGATAGCTTTGACAAACTGGTGGTCTGAAACATTGAGAAAATGTCACGGTTCACTGACAATAAATCAAACATGTAATTCTCGCTACGCATCTTGCATTTAATTTTGTCAATTCAAATTATACATAAAAATATAATTAATTTTTAATCTGCTTGTTAATTGAAAAACAGCAACACAGTTTGTATGTATAAAACAATGTTAATACATAAATAGGATCAAGCATATTAAAATATCAACTTAGATTTAGTTTCCTTTACTGTACAGGATTTGTAAAGTTAGGTTAATATTTGTGTATTGAACAAAAATAACAACAGTGGAAAGAAAAGTTAATTTGGGGATGTTCTATCCAAACCCTGAGAGTTCAGATTTCCTGAAATGCCAAGTAAAGATTGTAAATTTCAACCCACTCCTCTGGTTAGTTTTCAGAGCGCACATATAATTAACTTTTGAGCTTAATGTCTCATTTGTACATGCATAACTGTATTAACTCCAAACCAACTAGTACAAGTGGTAGGCCAGTATTACATGGACTGGTGTTCACTGTTTACACCATTTCACAACCCCATCTGATACTGGTCAGTATCTTGGCAAGTGGCCAAAGTTAGGAGTGGAATTAATGGTCTATTACCAGGGCTCGAATTTATTTTTTTTTTCTACTTGCAAAACATTGCGAGCAGCTTTAATACCGACTCGCAAAATCAAAAACATTCTCGCAAATTTTGCTGGACACATAATTTAATATCGTTTTTTTTATTCAACAGTTAACTTTGCTTTATCTATCGTATTGTTATTTCCATCTGTGGGCAAAAAGAAACTACATGTTATTTTTCGCTTCGACGCCATGTATGTTCAAGTTCAATGAACACGTGTGAATTAGTCGACTGTTTAACGTTCTTTGTACCAATACCATCCTCGTATCTGTACTATAAGTATACCAGTCTATATACAAGGTGCGCGTTTCCGCATACGGGTATTAGGACGTTCTATGACCTATGGTTTAGCGTTCAGGACGTCGAACGCATTTAGCAATAATACTGTTTTTTTTTCACTATTTCTCTACTCGCAAAAAATTACTAGTGGCTGAAAACTTAACTCGCAATCGGTATTTTTCACTCGCATTTTGCGAGTGTGCGAGTGTTAATTTCGAGCCCTGATTACATAACTGACTTCTGTGTGTGGTAAACACATGATACTGGTCATGTGGTAAAGTTGCACTTGTATACATTTGCCCAATACACAACACTAGCCTTGGCTATTTTTAATCAGATTGCATTGCTATCTATGGTGGTCATTGACTAGGGGAGTTAACTGCTATAAATAACATGTTTCATTACCATTAATGAATAAATAAAACATTACAAATTGTGTGCATGTTTCACATATTGTCAAATAAGTCAAAATGTGTGAAAGGAATCCAAAAAATCAAAGACTCAATCATATAATGGATATAATTGATTAGTATAGCTCCTGATTGGTTTTTGCACTATTAATTGGATACATTTTACAGGTCATTGACATAAGTGTCATAAATTGTAGACAGAATGTATAGAGAATTTCATCTTAGTATTAATAAGTAAATGATTCCATGATACTTATTGGATTTTATTTCAAGGTCACAGTGACAAAAAACATATTCACACAATGGCTGTCACTACAACGGAGAGCCCATATGGGGGGCATGCATGTTTTACAAACAGCCCTTGTTCCTTATATGGCTATATATGGCTATAGTAAAATCTTGAGGATTTTACTCTAGAGGGCACATTTACTGTCCGATCTTCATGAAACTTGGTCAGAAGATTCATCCCGATAATATCTTGGAAGAGTTCAAAAATGATGCTGGTTGATTAAAAAACATGGCTGCCAGGGGGCGGGGCATTTTTCTTTATATGGCTATAGTAAAACCTTGTTTACACTTTAGAGGCCACATTTATTTTCCGATCTTCATGAAACTTGGTCAGAAGATTTGTCCCAATAATATCTTGTTATCTCAGGTGAGCGACTGTGGGCCTTTCAGACCCTCTTGTTTAATAAACTCATGATAAACACAATATTGACATATATGAAATGTTTATAACAGTTGAATGTTCGGTCATGATTCAGTCTCACTCTGTTTTTAGCTCACCTGTCACAAAGTGACATGGTGAGCTTATGTGACCGTGTGATGTCCGGCGTCCATTGTGTGTGCGTGTGTCCGTCAACAATTTGTTTGTGTAGACAGTAGAGGTCACAGTTTTCATCCAATCTTTATGAAATTTGGTCAGAATGTTTATCTTGATGAAATCTGGGTTGGGATTGTATTTGGGTCATCTGGGGTCAAAAACTAAGTCACTTGGTCAAATAATATAAAAACCTTGTGTAGACAATATAGGTTGCATTTTTCATCCAATCTTTATGAAATATGGTCAGAATGTTTATCTTGATGAAATCTGGGTTGGGATTGTATTTGGGTCATCTGGGGTCAAAAACTAGGTCACTAGGTCAAATAATAGAAAAACCTTGTGTAGACAATAGAGGTCATAGTTTTCATCTGATCTTAATGAAATATGGTCAGAATGTTTATCCTGATAATAACTGATTTTGAATCGCTACAGCCAGGGCTCCAGCTGCCGTTTGCCAGATTCACCAATGGCGAAAATTTAGCAAATTCAGCGAACAATTTTTTTCCTGACAAATGCTGTCCCAGATAATAAACTCTTTCAGCTGTAGACTGTGCTTCAATACACCGCCGTGTTATTGACCCGAAAAATTGATACGCAGTCGGCATTAACACCGGTCAGAACCGGTCATCGAGACAAAGGAAAATGACTTGTGTGAAAACAAAACAATGGTGTAATTGTACATCTTATCGGCTTAAATAAATAATCACATCTGATAAAAGATTAAAGATTGCTGCCAATTTCAATCAATTTGAGTAAAAGCCGTAAGCGAATTATCAACTGAGTCACACAATGAACGTAAGTAGAGAAGTTGATAATTGATTTTAATTTCGAGAAGTTCGTAATGTTTGTAATGATAAAAGGCTAAATGTGTAACAATTGTGAATGACGATAGATGAACTGGTATAAAACCCTTGACATTTTCGGCGAAAGTTTCAGAAATTGCGAATGCCATTATGGCGACCATAGGCAATAAGCGTCCTTTGGACTCTGACGAATCAAATGACACTGTCTAAAAAAAAAAAATCTGATAATAGATCATTCAAAGATGTTTGGCTTTCGGAATTCAAGTGGTTAGACTATAATCCAAAATCAAAAACGATTTATTGCAAAATATGCATACAGTTTCAAAAATCAAATTCATTCACTTTGGTCTTTAGTATGTTGAAAAAAGACAACATTTCAAAACACTAAAAATCAAAAGGTAATAAAAAAGAATGACAATCAATATTAAAATGAATTGACATGAACAATTTTTTTCCCCCGCCAGAGGCGGAGGGATATTGTTTTGGCGTTGTCCGTCCGGCCGGCACTTTTGTGTCCGGAGCCATATCTTAGATATGCTTTGGCGGATTTCATTTAAACTTCGTATGAGTATATATATATGCATAAGAGGATGATGCACGCCAAATGGCATTGTACACCATCTGTTAAAAACAGAGTTATGGCCCTTTGTATCTTGAAAAAATGCTTTTTACTATAGGCACTTTTGTGTCTGGAGCCATATCTTGGAAGTGCTTTGGCGAATTTCATTGAAACTTAGTATGAGTATATATATGCATAAGAGGATGATGCACGCCAAATGGCATTGTACACCATCTGTTAAAAACAGAGTTATGGCCCTTTGTATCTTGAAAAAATGCTTTTTACTATAGGCACTTTTGTGTCCGGAGCCATATCATGGAAGTGCTTTGGCGGATTTCATTGAAACTTGGTATGAGTATATATATGCATAAGAGGATGATGCACGCCAAATGGCATTGTACACCATCTGTTAAAAACAGAGTTATGGCCCTTTGTATCTTGAAAAAATGCTTTTTACTATAGGCACTTTTGTGTCCGGAGCCATATCTTGGAAGTGCTTTGGCGGATTTCATTGAAACTTGGTATGAGTATATATCCCACGCCAGAGGCGGAGGGATATTGTTTTGCCGTTGTCCGGCTGTCCGTCCGTCCGTCTGTCGAGTTATTGTCCTCCGTCCGTCCATCTGTCAGTATGTTCGTCCGTCCAATTTGCACCCATCCTCAAACAAAGCATATGTTGCGGTGGATATCAATTCTACGAATTTGCTTGTTATATTATTGTTATATTATTAATAATATATTACAAATAACAATAATATTTTGTTATGTTCATAATAAACATATATTGACACTTTTCAAAATGAGCTTTTTATGTCCCCCACCCACTTTAGTGGGGGACATATTGTTTTTGCCCTGTCTGTTGGTCTGTACGTTGGTCTGTTGGTCTGTTTGCTCCAACTGGCATGCATGTGTATCTCATGGAGCTGCACATTTTGAGTGGTGAAAGGTCAAGGTCATCCTTCAAGGTCAGAGGTCAAATATATGTGGCCAAAATAGTTCATTTTATGAATACTTTGGCAATATTGAAGATACCAACTTGATATTCGGCATGCATGTGTATCTCATGGAGCCGCACATTTTGAGTAGTGAACGGTCAAGGTCATCCTTCAAGGTCAAAGGTTAAAAAAATAAATCAAAGCAGCGCAGAAGGGGACATAGTGTTTTTGACAAACACATTTTTTAATATGAAAGATAACAACTTGATATTTGGCATGCATGTGTATCTCATGGAGCTGCACATTTTGAGTGGTGGAAGTTTAAGGTCAAGGTCATCCTTCAAGGTAAAAAAAAATAAAAAATTCAAAGCAGCGTTGTTATGAAGCTGCACATTTTGAGTGGTGGAAGTTCAAGGTCAAGGTCATCCTTCAAGGTCAAGGTCATCCTTCAAGGTCAAAGGTAAAAAACAATCAAAGCGGTGTTCTCAGGAAGCTGCACATTTTGAGTGGTGGAAGTTTAAGGTCAAGGTCATTCTTCAAGGTCAAGGTCATCCTTCAAGGTCAAAGATAAAAAAAGAAGGTCAAGGTCATCCTTTTTTATATAAAATTTCAAAGCGGCGTTCTCATGAAGCTGCACATTTTGAGTGGTGGAAGTTCAAGGTCAAGGTCATTCTTCAAGGTCAAGGTCATCCTTTAAGGTCAAAGGTCAAAAAATAAAATAATTTCAAAGCAGCGTTATCATGAAGCTGCACATTTTTGGTTGTTGAAGTTCGAGGTCATGGTCATCCTTCAAGGTCAAAGGTCAATTTTTCTTATTATCTCAAAGCGGCGTTCTCATAAAGCTGCACATTTTGAGTGGTGGAAGTTCAAGGTCAAGGTCATCCTTCAAGGTCAAAGGTCAAATATATGGGAGACAGTGTTTCACAAACACAGCTTGTTGTTTTGAAATTTAGCATATTTAATTTTGTTTATTTCAGATCATAAAGAGGCCTCACAAGCTTGAAGTCTGAAAACATCAATGACAAATACGCAGGCTGCAGCAATATCCAAAAGTGAAGCAGCTGTAGTGTCGGCTATGACTAATGTGTACTTTGCTGCACAACATACTCTCGCATCATCGCTGGTTTCCAGACCTGAACAGATTGTGTGTCCTGCAGGTAAAAAAATAAATAAAACATCTTTAAAACAAATTTGATATGTTTTAAATTGATTGATAAAATTTTATTTTGTTTAAGTTTGCTACAAATATTGAGCAAAATATACTTGAAATCATAAATGATATTTTCAGGATGCAAATTTGTATTAATATATTTTCAGGGTGCAACCCAGCTCAATAACCTTCGAGTTGACAGCCACACGTCATATGAACACAGCTCCAGTGTGTCGGAATTTCAAAACTGTATGGCAGATGTTCTGAGGAGTGATCTTCTCCAGAAGATACAGACATCATGCAAGTAAAGCATTATGATCGATGAGAGTACAGACATTTCAGTGAAGCAAAATTTAGAGACCTATGTTAGACTTTTGGAAACTGATGAGTTTGAAATGGCTTTGCCACATACTTACTTTTTAGGTGTGGCTGAACTTTAAAGAGTAAATGCAGAGAGAATTGACATTCAACATCTCTCAGAAATTCTATTAAAATTGAAAACTTGGAGAACTTGTTGATTTTGTCCATAGACAGCCCAACAATGGAAAAGTTTGATTTCAAAAGTGCTTTCAAGATTTGGGCTGGATTGAAGTTGCGGATTATGGCCTTCTGCTAAAATGTATGTTCAGGATATCATGTGCTCATGTAATGTAAATTTATCATATGCTTATTTTATGAACATGTGCTTGAGTTATGATGTACAGTGAAAACTCGCTATTAAAACCACTTGTGGGACTTTTCAAAAGTGGTCTTAATAGCGAGGTGGTCTTAATTCTGAGTTTTCATGAATTTGATGGACATATAATTACAACAACGTAAATATTCACTGAACTTTTATCTGTTTGCATACAATATAACAGTCATCCGTTTATACATTGTATTTATACATTGTACAAAGATAGTATTTCAAGTTGTTCATTAAAGAAGTGTAAATACATGTATATGTACTTTTCATCAAGATCCTTGATGTTTACTTAACGAATGAGTCAATTGTCGTCTGCTTAGCATTTTGTCGAATAAAAGTCGAGATTTTCTTTTTAGAATAGCTTGAACCCGAGTCTTTCCAATGCCGAATAAATCGTCGTTGAGATTTCCCATCACTTGCGTCGATAAAATCAATCTTTTCTTTTAAACACAACTCTTTCCGTTTTCGCTTATCCATTTTGAATAACGATATGGTATAAAAGTCGGTTTTTATATCCATCACGAACAAAACCGTGTTACTCAAATATCCTAACTGTTAAATTATTCGCCGTAATAAATCTTTAAAGTGTGTACCAAACAACTACCAATTTACCCATCAAAGACTCAATAATAATAATAGCTAATTGTCAATCAATGGTTAAAAATTATAACAAGTGCCGAAAATCTAACACCTGTGTCGCAAATCGATGCCCAAAACCGTTGTCGTTAATTGTGGTTAATTGGGTCAGAATGGCTTCGTACACAAGCCCGATAGTACCACAACATCAGATCAAGTAAGGTGTGAAAATTACTGGTCGTTTGGCGGGTGTCAATTAAGAACAATATCGATAATTGGTACTGATTAAAGTGGTCGTAATAGCGGATTAGCGGGTTGGTCGGATTAGTGAGTGTAACGACCATTGAAATATAGAAGGAACAAATCGGGACTGAAAAATGGTGGTCGACTTAGCGAGTTGGTCGGAATACCGAGGTGGTCGTAAAGAGAGTTTTCACTGTATGTACTTCTATAAATGGTTTGTTGTAAACTGTTTATTTTTGTTATGCACACATGATGATTATAGTAATAAACATCTTCTTTAGAACAAAAGTTATGTCAATTTCTCTGTAATAACATAAGGCGAAGGTGCTGTGATTTAACGCATTTACTATGTAGTAATAAGTACCAATATTTTCCAATAAATAGACAAAATTTCCATGACAAAAATTGTCATAACTTCTCTTCCAGTGGGGATATTTTAATAATTCAAACTGTTTTCGAAAGCTTTTTGGAATATCTTAGTTATTCTATCTAGCTAAATTAATAAAACTAATGTATGACAAATTAAAAAAATTAACAGGGGTTGCTAGTAACTCATGGAGCTGCACATTTTGAGTCAAGGTCAAGGTCAAATATATGGATTTAAAGCGGCGCAATAGGGGGCATTGTGTTTTTGACAAACACATCTCTTGTTAATCTTGAAAAACAAACCTAGAGGTCACAGTTTTCATCACGTCTTAATGAAATTTTGTCAGAGTGTATTAATTAATGAAATCTGGCTTGGGATTTTATATGGGCCTGATAGAATTTAAGTTTATGTGGCAAGGTTAGTCAGGTGAGCAATTCAGGGTCATTTTGAACTTCACCACTGAATGTTTGTTAATATAACACACAAGCAAGTCATCATGCTATTGTGTAGCATAATCTGTTTATTTAAATTGTTAGGGTTATTATTAATACACATGAGAAAATTGGGGACTGATTTCTAATCAATAGGTGCATGATTGTTCATTAAATAACAACAACACCAAACAATCTAGTTTGAAAATGAACTTTTAGTCTTCAGTATAAGTTTACAAAAATAAACTAAATTAAAAAAAATACGGGTATTGAGTTTAATGTGTTATAATAAAGTAATTTTATTGATCTTGTTAACAGGTCTTGCAGAGCTGGCTCATGCAGAATACCAAGCTGGTGACTATGAATCGGCCGAACAGCACTGCATGCAGCTGTGGAGACAGGAACCCGACAACACTGGAGTCCTGCTCCTGCTCAGCTCCATACACTTCCAGCAGAGAAAACTAGATAGGTAATAAAACATTGAGCTCCATCCACTTCCAGCAGAGGAAACTAGATAGGTAATAAAACATTGAGCTCCATACACTTCCAGCAGAGGAAACTAGATAGGTAATAAAACATTGAGCTCCATACACTTCCAGCAGAGAAAACTAGATAGGTAATAAAACATGAGCTGCATACACTTCCAGCAGATAAAACTAGATAGGTAATAAAACATTGAGCTCCATACACTTCCAGCAGAGAAAACTAGATAGGTATTAAAACATTGAGCTCCATACACTTCCAGCAGAGAAAACTAGATAGGTAATAAAACATTGAGCTCCATACACTTCCAGCAGAGAAAACTAGATAGATAATAAAACATTGAGCTCCATACACTTCCAGCAGAGGAAACTATATAGGTAATAAAACATTGAGCTCCATCCACTTCCAGCAGATAAAACTAGATAGGTAATAAAACATTGAGCTCCATACACTTCCAGCAGAGGAAACTAGATAGGTAATAAAACATTGAGCTCCATACACTTCCAGCAGAGAAAACTAGATAGGTAATAAAACATTGAGCTCCATACACTTCCAGCAGAGAAAACTAGATAGATAATAAAACATTGAGCTCCATACACTTCCAGCAGAGGAAACTAGATAGGTAATAAAACATTGAGCTCCATACACTTCCAGCAGAGGAAAGTGGATAGGTAATAAAACATTGAGCTCCATACACTTCCAGCAGAGGAAACTAGATAGGGAACAAAACATTGAGCTCCATACACTTCCAACAGAGGAAAGTAGATAAGTAATGAGACATTGAGCTTCATACACTTCCAGCAGAGGAAACTGGTTAGGTAATAAAACATTGAGCTTCATACACTTCCAGCAAACTAGATAGGTAATAAAACATTGGGCTCCATACACTGCCAGCAGAGGAAACTGGATAGGTAATAAAACATTGAGCTCCATACACTTCCATCCAACTAGATAGATAATAAAACATTGAGCTCCATACACTTCCAGCAGAGGAAACTGGATAGGTAAGAAAACATTGAGCTCCATCCACTTCCAGCAGAGGAAACTAGATAGGTAATAAAACATTGAGCTCCATACACTTCCAGCAAAGGAAACTGGATAGGGAATAAAACATTGAGCTCCATACACTTCCAGAAGAGGAAACTAGATAGGTAATTAAACATTGAGCTTCATTCACTTCCAGCAGAGAAAACTGGATAGGTAATTAAACATTGAGCTTCATACACTTGCAGCAGAGAAAACTAGATAGGTAATAAAACATTGAGCTCCATACACTTCCAGCAGAGAAAACTAGATAGGTAATAAAACATTGAGCCCCATACACTTCCAGCAGAGAAAACTAGATAGGTAATAAAACATTGAGCTTCATACACTTCCAGCAGAGGAAAGTGGATAGGTAATAAAACATTGAGCTCCATACACTTCCAGCAGAGGAAACTAGATAGGTAGAAAACATTGAGCTCCATTCACTTCCAGCAGAGGAAACTAGATAGGTAAGAAAACATTGAGCTCCATACACTTCCGGCAGAGGAAACTAGATAGGTAATAAAACATTGAGCTTCTTACACTTCCAGCAGAGGAAACTAGATAGGTAAAAAAACATTGAGCTCCATACACTTTCAGCAGAGGAAACTAGATAGGTAACAAAACATTGAGCTCCATACACTTCCATCAGAGGAAACCAGATAGGTAATAAAACATTTAGCTCCTTACACTTCCAGCAGAGGAAACTAGACAGGTAATTAAACATTGATCTCCATCCACTTCCAGCAGAGGAAACTAGATAGGTAATAGAACATTCAGCTCCATACACTTCCAGCAGAGAAAACTAGATTAGTAATAACACATTGAGCTCCATACACTTTCAGCTGAGGAAACTAGATAGGTAATAAAACATTGAGCTCCATACACTTCCAGCAAAAGAAACTAGATGGGTAATAAAACATTGAGCTGCATACACTTCTATCAGAGGAAACTAGATAGGTAATAAAACATTGAGCTCCATACACTTCCAGCAGAGGAAACTAGAAAGGTAATAAAACATTGAGCTGCATACACTTCCATCAGAGGAAACTAGATAGGTAATAAAACATTGAGCTCAATACACTTCCATCAGACGAAACTAGAAAGGTAATAAAACATTGAGCTGCATGCACTTCCATCAGAGGAAACTAGATAGGTAATAAAACATTGAGCTCAATACACTCCCAGCAGAGGAATCTTGATAGGTAATAAAACATTGAGCTCCATACACTTCCAGCAGAGGAAAGTAGATGGGTAATAAAACATTGAGCTTCATACACTTCCAGCAGAGGAAACTAGATGGGTTATAATTTACTAATAAAACATTGAGCTCCATACACTTTCAACAGAGGAAACTAGATAGGTAATAAAACATTAAGCTCCATACACTTTCACAGAGGAAACTAGGTAGATAATAAAACATTGAGCTCAATACACTTCCAGCAGAGGAAACTAGACAGGTAATAAAGCATTGAGCTGCATACACTTCCATCAGAGGAAACTGGATAGGTAATTAAACATTGAGCTCCATACACTTTCATCAGAGGAAACTAGATAGGTAATAAAACATTGAGCTCAATACACTCCCAGCAGAGGAAACTGGATAGGTAATTGGAAACTGGATAGGTAATAAAACATTGAGCTCCATACACTTCCATCAGAGGAAAGTAGATAGGTTATAAAACATTGAGCTCAATACACTCCCAGCAGAGGAGTGTATTGCCTAAAAAATCTGCAAGCTGTTATCTTCACTTAACAATTGTTTTGGTCTTGTTAAAAGGTCTTTGATTTGAATGCTGAGTTGGGCAAATGTCATTTTAGTTTAACTTGTAAGTGTTTAACATGATAATGACATTGTCATTTTAAAAGGAATCAATCAATATGACTTCACCAAAAGAAAACATGTACTGCTGATGTACAAATTATCTGACATTTAACTTCATTGTACTTATTGGATTTTAAACGGTTGTGAAAAAAAATGGGGTTGCTTTACAGGTTAAATGGATTGACTTAAAAAATTATGGGGTACTGAATCTATCTCTTCGAACAACACAAAATTATCTAACCAGGGGCGATATTTTCGCCTAAGTCCCATGCTGGGCTTACCTTTAGGCTACTTATTCTATTTCAGGTCAGCCTATTTCAGTCAGCTCGCTATAAAGCAGAGTCCAACTCTAGCAGAAGCATATTCAAACCTGGGCAATGTGTACAAAGAGAGGGGGCAGCTATCAGAAGCCCTTGAGAACTACAGACATGCAGTGCGCTTGAAACCAGACTTCATAGACGGCTACATCAACCTGGCCGCTGCTCTGGTGGCAGCTGGTGACATGGAGCAAGCTGTGCAGGCCTATGTGACAGCACTGCAGTATAATCCAGTAAGTGACTGTAGGAAATATTGGTATGGATAAATATGAATGATTTGGTGACATGGATCCAGCTGTACAGGCCTATGTGACAGCACTGCAGTATAATCCGGTATGTGACTGTAGGCAGTGTCCGACAAATCCATTGCCCGGAGCCCGGGGGCTACCAAATTTTTTCATCAGGCTACTGAAATTTTCCAGTTCACACCCCCCGGGCTACTATAA